>NC_091156.1:26874453-27174453 GCF_040958095.1 Procambarus clarkii | reverse complement strand
GAACTTTAAAAAAAGGTTGGTTATATTAGGTTAGGTTAGGTTAGTTTAGGTTGGCTAGGTTGGTTAAACCCTAACTAACAACAGAAAATAAACTTCCCTCCTTCCCTCCCTAGATTTAAACTCATTTAAATTAAGAGTTAAGATCTTAAAGATCTTAACTAAATTTACTCCAATTATATAACTCCAATTATATATATAACTATATATGTATATATATATATACTATATATGTATATATATATATATATGTATATATATATATAACTATATATATTAACTATATAATCTAACTATATATCTAATTATATAAATTATATAATTATATAAAAATAACTCCAATTAAATTGAGCTAAATTAATTTAAATTGATTTAATTGTAATTAATAAAATTGATAATTTAAATTTAATTATACCCCTCCCTCTCTCCCTTCCTCCCTCCCTCCCTCTCTTCCTCCCTCCTTTCCGTCCCCCTGTTACCTGTGACACGAACCTATCCGTGTATCTTAGGGATTTCCGTGTATCTTATGTATGTCCGTGTATCTTATCTTATGGGATTTCGTAACCGTATTATGTTTAGGGTTATCCATGGGGTTCTGGGGTCCAGGAAGCCATTTGTGTCCCCTCAAATTGCCTCCCTTATCCTTATCCCCACCCACCTAGGTTCGAATCCCGTATCACACGGATTCACGGATCACACGGAAATGTATCCGTGTGATCAATCCGTGTGACTATCTATGCTTGTCTGTGATACACGGACATGTATCCAAGGATACACGAACACGTGTATCCATGGAGTTCTGGGTCCAGGAAGCCATTTGTGTCGACCCAAATTGCCTCCCTTCTCCCCACCTGAAATCCAGGTGAATTGAAAGACCTGCCCGAGGTCAGTGGATCCAGGTATCCGTCCGTGGGCCCCCGGATTTCAACCCTTCCCCACATTCCAAGGGATCAGTCAATCAATCTTCGGCTATCCAGAGAATCTATCGAAACTGATGCTCCTACAGGAGAGGACATCACAGAAATCTATCTGTGCCCTGTAGTTGCATCCGTTGCGACAGGCTCGAACGCAGGTCTATCCGGATTAGGAACATGTTCTATCCGACTAGGCCACGCTGGAGTTGCCTTCTGATAAAATTTGGCACCTGTATTTATACCTCGGAGCAAACAGGGTTAGTTAGTGTCTTTTTATAAACAATTGCAATGATTGACATGTGAAATTGTGAGTTTGTGTTGACAGTTAGAAAAAATGGCAGCGTTATTCGATGATGTTGCAGTCAAGTGAAGCAGTGTCATGAATGAATGAATAGAGGAGAATTTAGGCTAAGTGACTGATATGTGAATGTTTAAACAGGTGTAATAATTAATATTTACTGGTGTATGTCCAAATGAGGCGAACGGTTTGGCTGGGTAAATATAGCGTTATCGCCGCTATTTTCTCTGTTTGATGGGGAGGAGGAGGGGGGGTAACACTGGAGGTGGAATGGGGGGTAGGGATATGGCGGCCACCGTTGGGCGGAGGTTGTTGGTAGGGGGTGTCCAGAGTTGCTACCGTGGGTCATCCTGGGTTGTTGGGGGGGTGGGGGAAGGGAGGGTTGGCAGTTAGGTATTTAAACTTAATTTTTTGAGATAGGTTATATATGGTGAGGTGTTTAGGAAGGAATAAGAAAAGTGTTTGTGACTGAGTTGAGTATATTAGTTACTGTGATTCATGTTAGAAAGAATGTAGGTGCTGAAAATGTTTAAAGATTTGTTAATGACTTCATTTGTTTAATATTGTATGAATTAACGGTAAGTGAACACTGGAGATTGATATTCAACAGCATATTGAGTGGAGAAGTTTTAGCAGGCAGGCAGGCAGGCAGGCAGGCAGGCAGGCAGGCAGGCAGGCAGGCAGAAAGAAAATGGAATGACAAATGGTTACAGACATTTTCTTCACAGATGGTAAAAACTATTATAATCACATGTACACATTTCAATGTGCGACATTCTTACACAAACACACACACACACACACACACACACACACACACACACACACACACACACACACACACACACACACACACACACACACACACACACACACACACACACACACACACACACACACACACACACACACACACACTCACACACACACACACACACACACACACACACTCACAGGGTTGTGTGTGTCATCTAATCATCAACCTGTCACCTAATCAAACCTGAACTCCGTCACTTAAAACCTAACCTAACCAGTAACCCAAACTAACCTAAAACTGCATCATAGAGTTTACTCACACATACCAGCCAATTCTCCATTAAAGATAGTGCTTATAGCAACTATTTAGTCAAACCAACAACAAATGGAGTGTTTCTCCAAAATGAAAATGTTGGGATGCTATTGATCTCGCACAAATTCCATACAAATGCCACATACCTACCGGTAATTAAAAAACCAAAGCAAATCTCTTCTAAGCATAAATGGCCATGGCATAAATTCAAATAATTTAAAAGTAAAAATAATCTAAAATGGCCAAATATTAGATAATATTAATATTAGATAGTCTTAGATATTCTCTCTTAGGCTTCATTTAGTCAACACATGTAAAATCACTGAGTCGTGGAACAAGCAGTTTATATATACATATGTTAGGCTTATAACACCTACCCCACAAGGTGCAACTAGTGACTAACCCTCACTCACTCACCAGGATGCAAGTAACTCACTATTTACTTCTAGGTGAATAGAGGCATTGGGTGAAAGGAAACGCTACCAAAACGCTAAACGCTACCCTGTCCGACCGGGATTCGAACCCTTGAATCCCCGATTGTGAGACGAGAAGGAGCAAGTCATTCATTTTTGTGTACTCACCTACGTGTGAGTACACACATTGATCCAATTCATGATTTAATGCTAATAATTTAAAAATGTAATAATTTAATTTAATTTATAATTTAATGCACATTATTGCTCGATCCAGCAGGATAGAGTATTAATCTTGGAGTCTGTCCTTTTAGCCGTCGGTTGTTTAAAGCACTGACTTTACCAACCTAACCTAAACCTAAACCTAACCTAACCTATAACCTAAACTAACCTAAAACTAATTGAAGTTAATGACCGTATTATTTTTAACCTATAGGTATCAAAGGTTTATAAAGGGAGGAACAAGGAACTAGTTAAGGAACAAGTTTAACTTTTATTTAATATAGTTTTTTTTTTTAAATAATTTTCTTTAATATAGTTTACATTAATGTTATGAAGGTTTATGAACTTTAAAAAAAGGTTGGTTATATTAGGTTAGGTTAGGTTAGTTTAGGTTGGCTAGGTTGGTTAAACCCTAACTAACAACAGAAAATAAACTTCCCTCCTTCCCTCCCTAGATTTAAACTCATTTAAATTAAGAGTAAAGATCTTAAAGATCTTAACTAAATTTACTCCAATTATATAACTCCAATTATATATATAACTATATATATCTATATTAACTATATAATCTAACTATATATCTAATTATATAATTATATAAAAATAACTCCAATTAAATTGAGCTAAATTAATTTAAATTGATTTAATTGTAATTAATAAAATTGATAATTGAAATTTAATTATACCCCTCCCTCTCTCCCTTCCTCCCTCCCTCCCTCTCTTCCTCCCTCCTTTCCGTCCCCCTGTTACCTGTGACACGAACCTATCCGTGTATCTTAGGGATTTCCGTGTATCTTATGTATGTCCGTGTATCTTATCTTATGGGATTTCGTAACCGTATTATGTTTAGGGTTATCCATGGGGTTCTGGGGTCCAGGAAGCCTTTGTGTCCCCTCAAATTGCCTCCCTTATCCCCACCCACCTAGGTTCGAATCCCGTATCACACGGATTCACGGATCACACGGAAATATATCCGTGTGATCAATCCGTGTGACTATCTATGCTTGTCTGTGATACACGGACATGTATCCAAGGATACACGAACACGTGTATCCATGGAGTTCTGGGTCCAGGAAGCCATTTGTGTCGACCCAAATTGCCTCCCTTCTCCCCACCTGAAATCCAGGTGAATTGAAAGACCTGCCCGAGGTCAGTGGATCCAGGTATCCGTCCGTGGGCCCCCGGATTTCAACCCTTCCCCACATTCCAAGGGATCAGTCAATCAATCTTCGGCTATCCAGAGAATCTATCGAAACTGATGCTCCTACAGGAGAGGACATCACAGAAATCTATCTGTGCCCTGTAGTTGCATCCGTTGCGACAGGCTCGAACGCAGGTCTATCCGGATTAGGAACATGTTCTATCCGACTAGGCCACGCTGGAGTTGCCTTCTGAATAAAATTTGGCACCTGTATTTATACCTCGGAGCAAACAGGGTTAGTTAGTGTATTTTTATAAACAATTGCAATGATTGACATGTGAAATTGTGAGTTTGTGTTGACAGTTAGAAAAAATGGCAGCGTTATTCGATGATGTTGCAGTCAAGTGAAGCAGTGTCATGAATGAATGAATAGAGGAGAATTTAGGCTAACTGACTGATATGTGAATGTTTAAACAGGTGTAATAATTAATATGTACTGGTGTATGTCCAAATGAGGCGAACGGTTTGGCTGGGTAAATATAGCGTTATCGCCGCTATTTTCTCTGTTTGACGGGGAGGAGGAGGGGGGGTAACACTGGGGGTGGAATGGGGGGTAGGGATATGGCGGCCACCGTTGGGCGGAGGTTGTTGGTAGGGGGTGTCCAGAGGAGCTACCGTGGGTCATCCTGGGTTGTTGGGGGGGTGGGGGAAGGGAGGGTTGGCAGTTAGGTATTTAAACTTAATTTTTTGAGGTAGGTTATATATGGTGAGGTGTTTAGGAAGGAATAAGAAAAGTGTTTGTGACTGAGTTGAGTATATTAGTTACTGTGATTCATGTTAGAAAGAATGTAGGTGCTGAAAATGTTTAAAGATTTGTTAATGACTTCATTTGTTTAATATTGTATGAATTAACGGTAAGTGAACACTGGAGATTGATATTCAACAGCATATTGAGTGGAGAAGTTTTAGCAGGCAGGCAGGCAGGCAGGCAGGCAGGCAGAAAGAAAATGGAATGACATATGGTTACAGACATTTTCTTCACAGATGGTAAAAACTATTATAATCACATGTACACATTTCAATGTGCGACATTCTTACACAAACACACACACACACACACACACACACACACACACACACACACACACACACACACACACACACACACACACACACACACACACACACACACACACACACACACACACTCACAGGGTTGTGTGTGTCATCTAATCATCAACCTGTCACCTAATCAAACCTGAACTCCGTCACTTAAAACCTAACCTAACCAGTAACCCAAACTAACCTAAAACTGCATCATAGAGTTTACTCACACATACCAGCCAATTCTCCATTAAAGATAGTGCTTATAGCAACTATTTAGTCAAACCAACAACAAATGGAGTGTTTCTCCAAAATGAAAATGTTGGGATGCTATTGATCTCGCACAAATTCCATACAAATGCCACATACCTACCGGTAATTAAAGAACCAAAGCAAATCTCTTCTAAACATAAATGGCCATGGCATAAATTCAAATAATTTAAAAGTAAAAATAATCTAAAATGGCCAAATATTAGATAATATTAATATTAGATAGTCTTAGATATTCTCTCTTAGGCTTCATTTAGTCAATACATGTAAAATCACTGAGTCGTGGAACAAGCAGTTTATATATACATATGTTAGGCTTATAACACCTACCCCACAAGGTCCAACTAGTGACTAACCCTCACTCACTCACCAGGATGCAAGTAACTCACTATTTACTTCTAGGTGAATAGAGGCATTGGGTGAAAGGAAACGCTACCAAAACGCTAAACGCTACCCTGTCCGACCGGGATTCGAACCCTTGAATCCCCGATTGTGAGACGAGAAGGAGCAAGTCATTCATTTTTGTGTACTCACCTACGTGTGAGTACACACATTGATCCAATTCATGATTTAATGCTAATAATTTAAAAATGTAATAATTTAATTTAATTTATAATTTAATGCACATTATTGCTCGATCCAGCAGGATAGAGTATTAATCTTGGAGTCTGTCCTTTTAGCCGTCGGTTGTTTAAAGCACTGACTTTACCCACCTAACCTAAACCTAAACCTAACCTAACCTATAACCTAAACTAACCTAAAACTAATTGAAGTTAATGACCGTATTATTTTTAACCTATAGGTATCAAAGGTTTATAAAGGGAGGAACAAGGAACTAGTTAAGGAACAAGTTTAACTTTTATTTAATATAGTTTATTTTTTAAAATAATTTTCTTTAATATAGTTTACATTAATGTTATGAAGGTTTATGAACTTTAAAAAAAAGTTGGTTATATTAGGTTAGGTTAGGTTAGTTTAGGTTGGCTAGGTTGGTTAAACCCTAACTAACAACAGAAAATAAACTTCCCTCCTTCCCTCCCTAGATTTAAACTCACTTAAATTAAGAGTAAAGATCTTAAAGATCTTAACTAAATTTACTCCAATTATATAACTCCAATTATGTATATAACTATATATATCTATATTAACTATATAATCTAACTATATATCTAATTATATAAATTATATAATTATATAAAAATAACTCCAATTAAATTGAGTTAAATTAATTTAAATTGATTTAATTGTAATTAATAAAATTGATAATTGAAATTTAATTATACCCCTCCATCTCTCCCTTCCTCCCTCCCTCCCTCTCTTCCTCCCTCCTTTCCGTCCCCCTGTTACCTGTGACACGAACCTATCCGTGTATCTTAGGGATTTCCGTGTATCTTATGTATGTCCGTGTATCTTATCTTATGGGATTTCGTAACCGTATTATGTTTAGGGTTATCCATGGGGTTCTGGGGTCCAGGAAGCCATTTGTGTCCCCTCAAATTGCCTCCCTTATCCTTATCCCCACCCACCTAGGTTCGAATCCCGTATCACACGGATTCACGGATCACACGGAAATGTATCCGTGTGATCAATCCGTGTGACTATCTATGCTTGTCTGTGATACACGGACATGTATCCAAGGATACACGAACACGTGTATCCATGGAGTTCTGGGTCCAGGAAGCCATTTGTGTCGACCCAAATTGCCTCCCTTCTCCCCACCTGAAATCCAGGTGAATTGAAAGACCTGCCCGAGGTCAGTGGATCCAGGTATCCGTCCGTGGGCCCCCGGATTTCAACCCTTCCCCACATTCCAAGGGATCAGTCAATCAATCTTCATCTATCCAGAGAATCTATCGAAACTGATGCTCCTACAGGAGAGGACATCACAGAAATCTATCTGTGCCCTGCAGTTGCATCCGTTGCGACAGGCTCGAACGCAGGTCTATCCGGATTAGGAACATGTTCTATCCGACTAGGCCACGCTGGAGTTGCCTTCTGAATAAAATTTGGCACCTGTATTTATACCTCGGAGCAAACAGGGTTAGTTAGTGTATTTTTATAAACAATTGCAATGATTGACATGTGAAATTGTGAGTTTGTGTAGACAGTTAGAAAAAATGGCAGCGTTATTCGATGATGTTGCAGTCAAGTGAAGCAGTGTCATGAATGAATGAATAGAGGAGAATTTAGGCTAACTGACTGATATATGAATGTTTAAACAGGTGTAATAATTAATATTTACTGGTGTATGTCCAAATGAGGCGAACGGTTTGGCTGGGTAAATATAGCGTTATCGCCGCTATTTTCTCTGTTTGACGGGGAGGAGGAGGGGGGGTAACACTGAGGGTGGAATGGGGGGTAGGGATATGGCGGCCACCGTTGGGCGGAGGTTGTTGGTAGGGGGTGTCCAGAGGAGCTACCGTGGGTCATCCTGGGTTGTTGGGGGGGTGGGGGAAGGGAGGGTTGGCAGTTAGGTATTTAAACTTAATTTTTTGAGGTAGGTTATATATGGTGAGGTGTTTAGGAAGGAATAAGAAAAGTGTTTGTGACTGAGTTGAGTATATTAGTTACTGTGATTCATGTTAGAAAGAATGTAGGTGCTGAAAATGTTTAAAGATTTGTTAATGACTTCATTTGTTTAATATTGTATGAATTAACGGTAAGTGAACACTGGAGATTGATATTCAACAGCATATTGAGTGGAGAAGTTTTAGCAGGCAGGCAGGCAGGCAGGCAGGCAGGCAGGCAGAAAGAAAATGGAATGACAAATGGTTACAGACATTTTCTTCACAGATGGTAAAAACTATTATAATCACATGTACACATTTCAATGTGCGACATTCTTACACAAACACACACACACACACACACACACACACACACACACACACACACACACACACACACACACACACACACACACACACACACACACACACACACACACACACACACACACACACACTCACACACACACACACACACACACACACACACACTCACAGGGTTGTGTGTGTCATCTAATCATCAACCTGTCACCTAATCAAACCTGAACTCCGTCACTTAAAACCTAACCTAACCAGTAACCCAAACTAACCTAAAACTGCATCATAGAGTTTACTCACACATACCAGCCAATTCTCCATTAAAGATAGTGCTTATAGCAACTATTTAGTCAAACCAACAACAAATGGAGTGTTTCTCCAAAATGAAAATGTTGGGATGCTATTGATCTCGCACAAATTCCATACAAATGCCACATACCTACCGGTAATTAAAGAACCAAAGCAAATCTCTTCTAAGCATAAATGGCCATGGCATAAATTCAAATAATTTAAAAGTAAAAATAATCTAAAATGGCCAAATATTAGATAATATTAATATTAGATAGTCTTAGATATTCTCTCTTAGGCTTCATTTAGTCAATACATGTAAAATCACTGAGTCGTGGAACAAGCAGTTTATATATACATATGTTAGGCTTATAACACCTACCCCACAAGGTCCAACTAGTGACTAACCCTCACTCACTCACCAGGATGCAAGTAACTCACTATTTACTTCTAGGTGAATAGAGGCATTGGGTGAAAGGAAACGCTACCAAAACGCTAAACGCTACCCTGTCCGACCGGGATTCGAACCCTTGAATCCCCGATTGTGAGACGAGAAGGAGCAAGTCATTCATTTTTGTGTACTCACCTACGTGTGAGTACACACATTGATCCAATTCATGATTTAATGCTAATAGTTTAAAAATGTAATAATTTAATTTAATTTATAATTTAAAGCACATTATTGCTCGATCCAGCAGGATAGAGTATTAATCTTGGAGTCTGTCCTTTTAGCCGTCGGTTGTTTAAAGCACTGACTTTACCAACCTAACCTAAACCTAAACCTAACCTAACCTATAACCTAAACTAACCTAAAACTAATTGAAGTTAATGACCGTATTATTTTTAACCTATAGGTATCAAAGGTTTATAAAGGGAGGAACAAGGAACTAGTTAAGGAACAAGTTATCTTTTATTTAATATAGTTTTTTTTTAAATAATTTTCTTTAATATAGTTTACATTAATGTTATGAAGGTTTATGAACTTTAAAAAAAGGTTGGTTATATTAGGTTAGGTTAGGTTAGTTTAGGTTGGCTAGGTTGGTTAAACCCTAACTAACAACAGAAAATAAACTTCCCTCCATGGATAAACTTATGTTTATATCACATAAAGGAAAAGGGGGATGATAAACGTCAAAATACTGCTAAATTCGGTGATGTTTAGTACGAAACAAAATGGAAGAAAACTTGCTTAAAATGCAATATTATGCGAAATTCTGAGATTTGAAGGCCAAATCACATATCGTGATAATACATGAAATAGTATCAAAATATTGGTATAAATGAATATAGTTACGTAATATCAAACTACATGAAAAACGTGAAAAAAGTCACTATCAAACCAAATTTAAGGATTTTAACTTCGAATCATAAAGCGAGGTTTCGTATTATTTAGATTAAAGAAAAGACATATGACAATGTTGTTTCCAATACAAATGATAAAAATCAATTTGTTTTCATTAGAAATAACTAAAATGTTCCTGATATTTCGTTTATATTACCGATGGAAGATGTACACGTAAAACCGCTCTATTCCGACTGAAACGTCTATATATGCAATAAAATTCGAACTTCTCCCCTTTTCAATACCTTACTCAGTATTTCAACGAGAAACAAATAGATGATTGAAAATGAAGTATTTAAGGTTATTATCTAATCAATTATGTGTTTGTATCATTTTTATCGTATATTTAATGAGTTTTTACCAATAAACTGGAAATTCACAAAAACGTGGAAAAAAAGCAAATTATTGCCTAATTCGATGATTTTTTGTTTATATCACACAAAGGAAAAAGGAGATGATAAACGTCAAAATATTACTAAATTCGATGATTTTTAGTACGAAAGAAAATGCAAGAAAACTTGCTTAAAATGCAATATTTTGCGAAATTCTGAGATTTGAAGGCCAAATCACATATCGTGATACTACATGAAATAGTATCGAAATATTGGTAAAAATGAATATATTTATGTAATATCAAACTACGTGAAAAACGTGAAAAAATCACTACTAAACCAAATTTAAGGATTTTAACTTCGAATCATAGAGCGAGGTTTCGTATTATTTAGATAAAAGAAAAGACATATGACAATGTTGTTTCCAATACAAATGATAAAAATCAATGTGTTTTCATTAGAATGAACTAAAATGTTCTTGATTTTCCGTTTATATTACCGACGGAAGATGTACACGTAAAACCGCACAATTCCGGCTGAAACGTCGATATATGCAATAAAAACCGAACTTCTCCTCTTTTTAATATCATACTCAGTATTTCAACGAGTAACAAATAGATGATTGAAAATGAAGTATTTAAGGTTATTATCTAATCAATTTTGTGTTTGTATCATTTTTATCGTATATTTAATGAATTAATACCAATAAACTGGAAATTCACAAAAACGTGGAAAAACAGCAAAATATTGCCTAATTCGATGATATTTTGTTTATATCACATAAAGGAAAAGGGGGATGATAAACGTCAAAATACTGCTAAATTCGGTGATGTTTAGTACGAAACAAAATGGAAGAAAACTTGCTTAAAATGCAATATTATGCGAAATTCTGAGATTTGAAGGCCAAATCACATATCGTGATAATACATGAAATAGTATCAAAATATTGGTATAAATGAATATAGTTACGTAATATCAAACTACATGAAAAACGTGAAAAAAGTCACTATCAAACCAAATTTAAGGATTTTAACTTCGAATCATAAAGCGAGGTTTCGTATTATTTAGATTAAAGAAAAGACATATGACAATGTTGTTTCCAATACAAATGATAAAAATCAATTTGTTTTCATTAGAAATAACTAAAATGTTCCTGATATTTCGTTTATATTACCGATGGAAGATGTACACGTAAAACCGCTCTATTCCGGCTGAAACGTCGATATATGCAATAAAAACCGAACTTCTCCCCTTTTCAATACCTTACTCAGTATTTCAACGAGAAACAAATAGATGATTGAAAATGAAGTATTTAAGGTTATTATCTAATCAATTATGTGTTTGTATCATTTTTATCGTATATTTAATGAGTTTTTACCAATAAACTGGAAATTCACAAAAACGTGGAAAAACAGCAAATTATTGCCTAATTCGATGATATTTTGTTTATATCACATAAAGGAAAAAGAAGATGATAAACGTCAAAATATTACTAAATTCGATGATTTTTAGTACGAAAGAAAATGCAAGAAAACTTGCTTAAAATGCAATATTTTGCTAAATTCTGAGATTTCAAGGCCAAATCACATATCGTGATACTACATGAAGTAATATAGAAATATTGGTAAAAATGAATATATTTACGTAATATCAAACTACATGAAAAACGTGAAAAAAGTCACTATTAAACCAAATTTAAGGATTTTGACTTCGAACCATAAAGCGAGGTTTCGTATTATTTAGATCCAAGAAAAGACATATGACAATGTTGTTTCCAATACAAATGATAAAAATCAATGTGTTTTCATTAGAATGAACTAAAATGTTCCTGATATTACCGATGGAATATTGACACGTAAAACCGCACAATTCCGGCTGAAACGTCGATATATGCAAAAAAAACCGAACTTTTCCTCTTTTCAATATCTTAATCAGTACTTACAGAGAAACAAATAGATGATTGTAAATGAATTTTTTCAGGTTATTATCTAATCAATTATGTGTTTGTATCATTTTTATCGTATATCTAATGAATTAATACCAATAAACTGGAAATTCACAAAAACGTGTAAAAACAGCAAAATATTGCCTAATTCGATGATATTTTGTTTATATCACATAAAGAAAAAGGGAGATGATAAACGTCAAAATATTACTAAATTCGATGATTTTTAGTACGGAAGAAAATGCAAGAAAACTTGCTTAAAATGCAATATTATGCGAAAATCTGAGATATGAAGGCCAAATCACATATCGTGATACTACATGAAATAGTATCGAAATATTGGTAAAAATGAATATATTTATGTAATATCAAACTACGTGAAAAACGCGAAAAAAGTCACTACTAAACCAAATTTAAGGATTTTAACTTCGAATCATAGAGCGAGGTTTCGTATTATTTAGATAAAAGAAAAGACATATGACAATGTTGTTTCCAATACAAATGATAAAAATCAATGTGTTTTCATTAGAATGAACTAAAATGTTCTTGATTTTCCGTTTATATTACCGACGGAAGATGTACACGTAAAACCGCACAATTCCGGCTGAAACGTCGATATATGCAATAAAAACCGAACTTCTCCTCTTTTTAATATCTTACTCAGTATTTCAACGAGAAACAAATAGATGATTGAAAATGAAGTATTTGAGGTTATTATCTAATCAATTTTGTGTTTGTATCATTTTTATCGTATATTTAATGAATTAATACCAATAAACTGGAAATTCACAAAAACGTGGAAAAACAGCAAAATATTGCCTAATTCGATGATATTTTGTTTATATCACATAAAGGAAAAGGGAGATGATAAACGTCAAAATACTGCTAAATTCGGTGATGTTTAGTACGAAACAAAATGGAAGAAAACTTGCTTAAAATGCAATATTATGCCAAATTCTGAGATTTGAAGGCCAAATCACATATCGTGATAATACATGAAATAGTATCAAAATATTGGTATAAATGAATATAGTTACGTAATATCAAACTACATGAAAAACGTGAAAAAAGTCACTATCAAACCAAATTTAAGGATTTTAACTTCGAATCATAAAGCGAGGTTTCGTATTATTTAGATTTAAGAAAAGACATATGACAATGTTGTTTCCAATACAAATGATAAAAATCAATTTGTTTTCATTAGAAATAACTAAAATGTTCCTGATATTTCGTTTATATTACCGATGGAAGATGTACACGTAAAACCGCTCTATTCCGGCTGAAAAGTCGATATATGCAATAAAAACCGAATTTCTCCCCTTTTCAATACCTTACTCAGTATTTCAACGAGAAACAAATAGATCATTGAAAATGAAGTATTTAAGGTTATTATCTAATCAATTATGTGTTTGTATCATTTTTATCGTATATTTAATGAGTTTTTACCAATAAACTGGAAATTCACAAAAACGTGGAAAAACAGCAAATTATTGCCTAATTCGATGATTTTTTGTTTATATCACACAAAGGAAAAAGGAGATGATAAACGCCAAAATATTACTAAATTCGATGATTTTTAGTACGAAAGAAAATGCAAGAAAACTTGCTTAAAATGCAATATTATGCGAAATTCTGAGATTTGAAGGCCAAATCACATATCGTGATACTACATGAAATAGTATCGAAATATTGGTAAAAATGAATATATTTATGTAATATCAAACTACGTGAAAAACGTGAAAAAAGTCACTACTAAACCAAATTTAAGGATTTTAACTTCGAATCATAGAGCGAGGTTTCGTATTATTTAGATAAAAGAAAAGACATATGACAATGTTGTTTCCAATACAAATGATAAAAATCAATGTGTTTTCATTAGAATGAACTAAAATGTTCTTGATTTTCCGTTTATATTACCGACGGAAGATGTACACGTAAAACCGCACAATTCCGGCTGACACGTCGATATATGCAATAAAAACCGAACTTCTCCTCTTTTTAATATCATACTCAGTATTTCAACGAGAAACAAATAGATGATTGAAAATGAAGTATTTAAGGTTATTATCTAATCAATTTTGTGTTTGTATCATTTTTATCGTATATTTAATGAATTAATACCAATAAACTGGAAATTCACAAAAACGTGGAAAAACAGCAAAATATTGCCTAATTCGATGATATTTTGTTTATATCACATAAAGGAAAAGGGGGATGATAAACGTCAAAATACTGCTAAATTCGGTGATGTTTAGTACGAAACAAAATGGAAGAAAACTTGCTTAAAATGCAATATTATGCGAAATTCTGAGATTTGAAGGCCAAATCACATATCGTGATAATACATGAAATAGTATCAAAATATTGGTATAAATGAATATAGTTACGTAATATCAAACTACATGAAAAACGTGAAAAAAGTCACTATCAAACCAAATTTAAGGATTTTAACTTCGAATCATAAAGCGAGGTTTCGTATTATTTAGATTAAAGAAAAGACATATGACAATGTTGTTTCCAATACAAATGATAAAAATCAATTTGTTTTCATTAGAAATAACTAAAATGTACCTGATATTTCGTTTATATTACCGATGGAAGATGTACACGTAAAACCGCTCTATTCCGGCTGAAACGTCGATATATGCAATAAAAACCGAACTTCTCCCCTTTTCAATACCTTACTCAGTATTTCAACGAGAAACAAATAGATGATTGAAAATGAAGTATTTAAGGTTATTATCTAATCAATTATGTGTTTGTATCATTTTTATCGTATATTTAATGAGTTTTTACCAATAAACTGGAAATTCACAAAAACGTGGAAAAACAGCAAATTATTGCCTAATTCGATGATATTTTGTTTATATCACATAAAGGAAAAGGGGGATGATAAACGTCAAAATATTACTAAATTCGATGATTTTTAGTACGAAAGAAAATGCAAGAAAACTTGCTTAAAATGCAATATTTTGCGAAATTCTAAGAGTTGAAGGCCAAATCACATATCGTGATACTACATGTAATAGTATCGAAATATTGGTAAAAATGAATATATTTATGTAATATCAAACTACGTGAAAAACGTGAAAAAAGTCACTACTAAACCAAATTTAAGGATTTTAACTTCGAATCATAGAGCGAGGTTTCGTATTATTTAGATAAAAGAAAAGACATATGACAATGTTGTTTCCAATACAAATGATAAAAATCAATGTGTTTTCATTAGAATGAACTAAAATGTTCTTGATTTTCCGTTTATATTACCGACGGAAGATGTACACGTAAAACCGCACAATTCCGGCTGAAACGTCGATATATGCAATAAAAACCGAACTTCTCCTCTTTTTAATATCATACTCAGTATTTCAACGAGTAACAAATAGATGATTGAAAATGAAGTATTTAAGGTTATTATCTAATCAATTTTGTGTTTGTATCATTTTTATCGTATATTTAATGAATTAATACCAATAAACTGGAAATTCACAAAAACGTGGAAAAACAGCAAAATATTGCCTAATTCGATGATATTTTGTTTATATCACATAAAGGAAAAGGGGGATGATAAACGTCAAAATACTGCTAAATTCGGTGATGTTTAGTACGAAACAAAATGGAAGAAAACTTGCTTAAAATGCAATATTATGCGAAATTCTGAGATTTGAAGGCCAAATCACATATCGTGATAATACATGAAATAGTATCAAAATATTGGTATAAATGAATATAGTTACGTAATATCAAACTACATGAAAAACGTGAAAAAAGTCACTATCAAACCAAATTTAAGGATTTTAACTTCGAATCATAAAGCGAGGTTTTGTATTATTTAGATTAAAGAAAAGACATATGACAATGTTGTTTCCAATACAAATGATAAAAATCAATTTGTTTTCATTAGAAATAACTAAAATGTTCCTGATATTTCGTTTATATTACCGATGGAAGATGTACACGTAAAACCGCTCTATTCCGGCTGAAACGTCGATATATGCAATAAAAACCGAACTTCTCCCCTTTTCAATACCTTACTCAGTATTTCAACGAGAAACAAATAGATGATTGCAAATGAAGTATTTAAGGTTATTATCTAATCAATTATGTATTTGTATCATTTTTATCGTATATTTAATGAGTTTTTACCAATAAACTGGAAATTCACAAAAACGTGGAAAAACAGCAAATTATTGCCTAATTCGATGATATTTTGTTTATATCACATAAAGGAAAAAGAAGATGATAAACGTCAAAATATTACTAAATTCGATGATTTTTAGTACGAAAGAAAATGCAAGAAAACTTGCTTAAAATGCAATATTTTGCTAAATTCTGAGATTTGAAGGCCAAATCACATATCGTGATACTACATGAAGTAATATAGAAATATTGGTAAAAATGAATATATTTACGTAATATCAAACTACATGAAAAACGTGAAAAAAGTCACGATTAAACCAAATTTAAGGATTTTGACTTCGAACCATAAAGCGAGGTTTCGTATTATTTAGATCCAAGAAAAGACATATGACAATGTTGTTTCCAATACAAATGATAAAAATCAATGTGTTTTCATTAGAATGAACTAAAATGTTCCTGATATTACCGATGGAAGATTGACACGTAAAACCGCACAATTCCGGCTGAAACGTCGATATATGCAAAAAAAACCGAACTTTTCCTCTTTTCAATATCTTAATCAGTACTTACAGAGAAACAAATAGATGATTGTAAATGAATTTTTTCAGGTTATTATCTAATCAATTATGTGTTTGTATCATTTTTATCGTATATCTAATGAATTAATACCAATAAACTGGAAATTCACAAAAACGTGTAAAAACAGCAAAATATTGCCTAATTCGATGATATTTTGTTTATATCACATAAAGAAAAAGGGAGATGATAAACGTCAAAATATTACTAAATTCGATGATTTTTAGTACGGAAGAAAATGCAAGAAAACTTGCTTAAAATGCAATATTATGCGAAAATCTGAGATATGAAGGCCAAATCACATATCGTGATACTACATGAAATAGTATCGAAATATTGGTAAAAATGAATATATTTATGTAATATCAAACTACGTGAAAAACGTGAAAAAAGTCACTACTAAACCAAATTTAAGGATTTTAACTTCGAATCATAGAGCGAGGTTTCGTATTATTTAGATAAAAGAAAAGACATATGACAATGTTGTTTCCAATACAAATGATAAAAATCAATGTGTTTTCATTAGAATGAACTAAAATGTTCTTGATTCTCCGTTTATATTACCGACGGAAGATGTACACGTAAAACCGCACAATTCCGGCTGACACGTCGATATATGCAATAAAAACCGAACTTCTCCTCTTTTTAATATCATACTCAGTATTTCAACGAGAAACAAATAGATGATTGAAAATGAAGTATTTAAGGTTATTATCTAATCAATTTTGTGTTTGTATCATTTTTATCGTATATTTAATGAATTAATACCAATAAACTGGAAATTCACAAAAACGTGGAAAAACAGCAAAATATTGCCTAATTCGATGATATTTTGTTTATATCACATAAAGGAAAAGGGGGATGATAAACGTCAAAATACTGCTAAATTCGGTGATGTTTAGTACGAAACAAAATGGAAGAAAACTTGCTTAAAATGCAATATTATGCGAAATTCTGAGATTTGAAGGCCAAATCACATATCGTGATAATACATGAAATAGTATCAAAATATTGGTATAAATGAATATAGTTACGTAATATCAAACTACATGAAAAACGTGAAAAAAGTCACTATCAAACCAAATTTAAGGATTTTAACTTCGAATCATAAAGCGAGGTTTCGTATTATTTAGATTAAAGAAAAGACATATGACAATGTTGTTTCCAATACAAATGATAAAAATCAATTTGTTTTCATTAGAAATAACTAAAATGTTCCTGATATTTCGTTTATATTACCGATGGAAGATGTACACGTAAAACCGCTCTATTCCGGCTGAAACGTCGATATATGCAATAAAAACCGAACTTCTCCCCTTTTCAATACCTTACTCAGTATTTCAACGAGAAACAAATAGATGATTGAAAATGAAGTATTTAAGGTTATTATCTAATCAATTATGTGTTTGTATCATTTTTATCGTATATTTAATGAGTTTTTACCAATAAACTGGAAATTCACAAAAACGTGGAAAAACAGCAAATTATTGCCTAATTCGATGATATTTTGTTTATATCACATAAAGGAAAAGGGGGATGATAAACGTCAAAATATTACTAAATTCGATGATTTTTAGTACGAAAGAAAATGCAAGAAAACTTGCTTAAAATGCAATATTTTGCGAAATTCTAAGAGTTGAAGGCCAAATCACATATCGTGATACTACATGTAATAGTATCGAAATATTGGTAAAAATGAATATATTTATGTAATATCAAACTACGTGAAAAACGTGAAAAAAGTCACTACTAAACCAAATTTAAGGATTTTAACTTCGAATCATAGAGCGAGGTTTCGTATTATTTAGATAAAAGAAAAGACATATGACAATGTTGTTTCCAATACAAATGATAAAAATCAATGTGTTTTCATTAGAATGAACTAAAATGTTCTTGATTTTCCGTTTATATTACCGACGGAAGATGTACACGTAAAACCGCACAATTCCGGCTGAAACGTCGATATATGCAATAAAAACCGAACTTCTCCTCTTTTTAATATCATACTCAGTATTTCAACGAGTAACAAATAGATGATTGAAAATGAAGTATTTAAGGTTATTATCTAATCAATTTTGTGTTTGTATCATTTTTATCGTATATTTAATGAATTAATACCAATAAACTGGAAATTTACAAAAACGTGGAAAAACAGCAAAATATTGCCTAATTCGATGATATTTTGTTTATATCACATAAAGGAAAAGGGGGATGATAAACGTCAAAATACTGCTAAATTCGGTGATGTTTAGTACGAAACAAAATGGAAGAAAACTTGCTTAAAATGCAATATTATGCGAAATTCTGAGATTTGAAGGCCAAATCACATATCGTGATAATACATGAAATAGTATCAAAATATTGGTATAAATGAATATAGTTACGTAATATCAAACTACATGAAAAACGTGAGAAAAGTCACTATCAAACCAAATTTAAGGATTTTAACTTCGAATCATAAAGCGAGGTTTCGTATTATTTAGATTAAAGAAAAGACATATGACAATGTTGTTTCCAATACAAATGATAAAAATCAATTTGTTTTCATTAGAAATAACTAAAATGTTCCTGATATTTCGTTTATATTACCGATGGAAGATGTACACGTAAAACCGCTCTATTCCGGCTGAAACGTCGATATATGCAATAAAAACCGAACTTCTCCCCTTTTCAATACCTTACTCAGTATTTCAACGAGAAACAAATAGATGATTGAAAATGAAGTATTTAAGGTTATTATCTAATCAATTATGTGTTTGTATCATTTTTATCGTATATTTAATGAGTTTTTACCAATAAACTGGAAATTCACAAAAACGTGGAAAAACAGCAAATTATTGCCTAATTCGATGATATTTTGTTTATATCACATAAAGGAAAAGGGGGATGATAAACGTCAAAATATTACTAAATTCGATGATTTTTAGTACGAAAGAAAATGCAAAAAAACTTGCTTAAAATGCAATATTTTGCGAAATTCTGAGATTTGAAGGCCAAATCACATATCGTGATACTACATGAAGTAGTATCGAAATATTGGTAAAAATGAATATATTTACGTAATATCAAACTACATGAAAAACGTGAAAAAAGTCACTATTAAACCAAATTTAAGGATTTTAACTTCGAATCATAAAGCGAGGTTTCGTATTATTTAGATCAAAGAATAGACATATGACAATGTTGTTTCCAATACAAATGATAAAAATCAATGTGTTTTCATTCAAATGAACTAAAATGTTCCTGATTTTCCGTTTATATTACCGATGGAAGGTGTACACGTAAAACCGCACAATTCCGGCTGAAACGTCGATATATGCAATAAAAACCGAACTTCTCCTCTTTTCAATATCATACTCAGTATTTCAACGAGAAACAAATAGATGATTGAAAATGAAGTATTTAAGGTTATTATCTAATCAATTTTGTGTTTGTATCATTTTTATCGTATATTTAATGAATTAATACCAATAAACTGGAAATTCACAAAAACGTGGAAAAACAGCAAAATATTGCCTAATTCGATGATATTTTGTTTATATCACATAAAGGAAAAGGGGGATGATAAACGTCAAAATACTGCTAAATTCGGTGATGTTTAGTACGAAACAAAATGGAAGAAAACTTGCTTAAAATGCAATATTTTGCGAAATTCTGAGATTTGAAGGCCAAATCACATATCGTGATACTACATGAAATAGTATCGAAATTTTGGTAAAAATGAATATATTTATGTAATATCAAACTACGTGAAAAACGTGAAAAAAGTCACTATTAAACCAAATTTAAGGATTTTAACTTCGAACCATAAAGCGAGGTTTCGTATTATTTAGATCCAAGAAAAGACATATGACAATGTTGTTTCCAATACAAATGATAAAAATCAATGTGTTTTCATTAGAATGAACTAAAATGTTCCTGATATTACCGATGGAAGATTGACACTTAAAACCGCACAATTCCGGCTGAAACGTCGATATATGCAATAAAAACCGAACTTTTCCTCTTTTCAATATCTTAATCAGTACTTACAGAGAAACAAATAGATGATTGTAAATGAATTTTTTCAGGTTATTATCTAATCAATTATGTGTTTGTATCATTTTTATCGTATATCTAATGAATTAATACCAATAAACTGGAAATTCACAAAAACGTGTAAAAACAGCAAAATATTGCCTAATTCGATGATATTTTGTTTATATCACATAAAGAAAAAGGGAGATGATAAACGTCAAAATATTACTAAATTCGATGATTTTTAGTACGGAAGAAAATGCAAGAAAACTTGCTTAAAATGCAATATTATGCGAAAATCTGAGATATGAAGGCAAAATCACATATCGTGATACTACATGAAATAGTATCGAAATATTGGTAAAAATGAATATATTTATGTAATATCAAACTACGTTAAAAACGCGAAAAAAGTCACTACTAAACCAAATTTAAGGATTTTAACTTCGAATCATAGAGCGAGGTTTCGTATTATTTAGATAAAAGAAAAGACATATGACAATGTTGTTTCCAATACAAATGATAAAAATCAATGTGTTTTCATTAGAATGAACTAAAATGTTCTTGATTTTCCGTTTATATTACCGACGGAAGATGTACACGTAAAACCGCACAATTCCGGCTGAAACGTCGATATATGCAATAAAAACCGAACTTCTCCTCTTTTTAATATCTTACTCAGTATTTCAACGAGAAACAAATAGATGATTGAAAATGAAGTATTTGAGGTTATTATCTAATCAATTTTGTGTTTGTATCATTTTTATCGTATATTTAATGAATTAATACCAATAAACTGGAAATTCACAAAAACGTGGAAAAACAGCAAAATATTGCCTAATTCGATGATATTTTGTTTATATCACATAATGGAAAAGGGAGATGATAAACGTCAAAATACTGCTAAATTCGGTGATGTTTAGTACGAAACAAAATGGAAGAAAACTTGCTTAAAATGCAATATTATGCGAAATTCTGAGATTTGAAGGCCAAATCACATATCGTGATAATACATGAAATAGTATCAAAATATTGTGTAAATGAATATAGTTACGTAATATCAAACTACATGAAAAACGTGAAAAAAGTCACTATCAAACCAAATTTAAGGATTTTAACTTCGAATCATAAAGCGAGGTTTCGTATTATTTAGATTTAAGAAAAGCCATATGACAATGTTGTTTCCAATACAAATGATAAAAATCAATTTGTTTTCATTAGAAATAACTAAAATGTTCCTGATATTTCGTTTATATTACCGATGGAAGATGTACACGTAAAACCGCTCTATTCCGGCTGAAACGTCGATATATGCAATAAAAACCGAACATCTCCCCTTTTCAATACCTTACTCAGTATTTCAACGAGAAACAAATAGATGATTGAAAATGAAGTATTTAAGGTTATTATCTAATCAATTATGTGTTTGTATCATTTTTATCGTATATTTAATGAGTTTTTACCAATAAACTGGAAATTCACAAAAACGTGGAAAAACAGCAAATGATTGCCTAATTCGATGATTTTTTGTTTATATCACACAAAGGAAAAAGGAGATGATAAACGTCAAAATATTACTAAATTCGATGATTTTTAGTACGAAAGAAAATGCAAGAAAACTTGCTTAAAATGCAATATTTTGCGAAATTCTGAGATTTGAAGGCCAAATCACATCGTGATACTACATGAAATAGTATCGAAATATTGGTAAAAATGAATATATTTATGTAATATCAAACTACGTGAAAAACGTGAAAAGTCACTACTAAACCAAATTTAAGGATTTTAACTTCGAATCATAGAGCGAGGTTTCGTATTATTTAGATAAAAGAAAAGACATATGACAATGTTGTTTCCAATACAAATGATAAAAATCAATGTGTTTTCATTAGAATGAACTAAAATGTTCTTGATTTTCCGTTTATATTACCGACGGAAGATGTACACGTAAAACCGCACAATTCCGGCTGAAACGTCGATATATGCAATAAAAACCGAACTTCTCCTCTTTTTAATATCATACTCAGTATTACAACGAGAAACAAATAGATGATTGAAAATGAAGTATTTAAGGTTATTATCTAATCAATTTTGTGTTTGTATCATTTTTATCGTATATTTAATGAATTAATACCAATAAACTGGAAATTCACAAAAACGTGGAAAAACAGCAAAATATTGCCTAATTCGATGATATTTTGTTTATATCACATAAAGGAAAAGGGGGATGATAAACGTCAAAATACTGCTAAATTCGGTGATGTTTAGTACGAAACAAAATGGAAGAAAACTTGCTTAAAATGCAATATTATGCGAAATTCTGAGATTTGAAGGCCAAATCACATATCGTGATAATACATGAAATAGTATCAAAATATTGGTATCAATGAATATAGTTACGTAATATCAAACTACATGAAAAACGTGAAAAAAGTCACTATCAGACCAAATTTAAGGATTTTAACTTCGAATCATAAAGCGAGGTTTCGTATTATTGAGATTAAAGAAAAGACATATGACAATGTTGTTTCCAATACAAATGATAAAAATCAATTTGTTTTTATTAGAAATAACTAAAATGTTCCTGATATTTCGTTTATATTACCGATGGAAGATGTACACGTAAAACCGCTCTATTCCGGCTGAAACGTCGATATATGCAATAAAAACCGAACTTCTCCCCTTTTCAATACCTTACTCAGTATTTCAACGAGAAACAAATAGATGATTGAAAATGAAGTATTTAAGGTTATTATCTAATCAATTATGTGTTTGTATCATTTTTATCGTATATTTAATGAGTTTTTACCAATAAACTGGAAATTCACAAAAACGTGGAAAAACAGCAAATTATTGCCTAATTCGATGATATTTTGTTTATATCACATAAAGGAAAAGGGGGATGATAAACGTCAAAATATTACTAAATTCGATGATTTTTAGTACGAAAGAAAATGGAAGAAAACTTGCTTAAAATGCAATATTATGCGAAATTCTGAGATTTGAAGGCCAAATCACATATCGTGATAATACATGATATAGTATCAAAATATTGGTATAAATGAATATAGTTACGTAATATCAAACTACATGAAAAACGTGAAAAAAGTCACTATCAAACCAAATTTAAGGATTTTAACTTCGAATCATAAAGCGAGGTTTCGTATTATTTAGATTAAAGAAAAGACATATGACAATGTTGTTTCCAATACAAATGATAAAAATCAATTTGTTTTCATTAGAAATAACTAAAATGTTCCTGATATTTCGTTTATATTACCGATGGAAGATGTACACGTAAAACCGCTCTATTCCGGCTGAAACGTCGATATATGCAATAAAAACCGAACTTCTCCCCTTTTCAATACCTTACTCAGTATTTCAACGAGAAACAAATAGATGATTGAAAATGAAGTATTTAAGGTTATTATCTAATCAATTATGTGTTTGTATCATTTTTATCGTATATTTAATGAGTTTTTACCAATAAACTGGAAATTCACAAAAACGTGGAAAAACAGCAAATTATTGCCTAATTCGATGATATTTTGTTTATATCACATAAAGGAAAAGGGGGATGATAAACGTCAAAATATTACTAAATTCGATGATTTTTAGTACGAAAGAAAATGCAAGAAAACTTGCTTAAAATGCAATATTTTGCGAAATTCTAAGATTTGAAGGCCAAATCACATATCGTGATACTACATGAAATGGTATCGAAATATTGGTAAAAATTAATATATTTATGTAATATCAAACTACGTGAAAAACGTGAAAAAAGTCACTACTAAACCAAATTTAAGGATTTTAACTTCGAATCATAGAGCGAGGTTTCGTATTATTTAGATAAAAGAAAAGACATATGACAATGTTGTTTCCAATACAAATGATAAAAATCAATGTGTTTTCATTAGAATGAACTAAAATGTTCTTGATTTTCCGTTTATATTACCGACGGAAGATGTACACGTAAAACCGCACAATTCCGGCTGAAACGTCGATATATGCAATAAAAACCGAACTTCTCCTCTTTTTAATATCATACTCAGTATTTCAACGAGTAACAAATAGATGATTGAAAATGAAGTATTTAAGGTTATTATCTAATCAATTTTGTGTTTGTATCATTTTTATCGTATATTTAATGAATTAATACCAATAAACTGGAAATTCACAAAAACGTGGAAAAACAGCAAAATATTGCCTAATTCGATGATATTTTGTTTATATCACATAAAGGAAAAGGGGGATGATAAACGTCAAAATACTGCTAAATTCGGTGATGTTTAGTACGAAACAAAATGGAAGAAAACTTGCTTAAAATGCAATATTATGCGAAATTCTGAGATTTGAAGGCCAAATCACATATCGTGATAATACATGAAATAGTATCAAAATATTGGTATAAATGAATATAGTTACGTAATATCAAACTACATGAAAAACGTGAAAAAAGTCACTATCAAACCAAATTTAAGGATTTTAACTTCGAATCATAAAGCGAGGTTTCGTATTATTTAGATTAAAGAAAAGACATATGACAATGTTGTTTCCAATACAAATGATAAAAATCAATTTGTTTTCATTAGAAATACCTAAAATGTTCCTGATATTTCGTTTATATTACCGATGGAAGATGTACACGTAAAACCGCTCTATTCCGGCTGAAACGTCGATATATGCAATAAAAACCGAACTTCTCCCCTTTTCAATACCTTACTCAGTATTTCAACGAGAAACAAATAGATGATTGAAAATGAAGTATTTAAGGTTATTATCTAATCAATTATGTGTTTGTATCATTTTTATCGTATATTTAATGAGTTTTTACCAATAAACTGGAAATTCACAAAAACGTGGAAAAACAGCAAATTATTGCCTAATTCGATGATATTTTGTTTATATCACATAAAGGAAAAGGGGGATGATAAACGTCAAAATATTACTAAATTCGATGATTTTTAGTACGAAAGAAAATGCAAAAAAACTTGCTTAAAATGCAATATTTTGCGAAATTCTGAGATTTGAAGGCCAAATCACATATCGTGATACTACATGAAATAGTATCGAAATTTTGGTAAAAATGAATATATTTATGTAATATCAAACTACGTGAAAAACGTGAAAAAAGTCACTATTAAACCAAATTTAAGGATTTTAACTTCGAACCATAAAGCGAGGTTTCGTATTATTTAGATCCAAGAAAAGACATATGACAATGTTGTTTCCAATACAAATGATAAAAATCAATGTGCTTTCATTAGAATTAACTAAAATGTTCCTGATTTTCCGTTTATATTACCGATGGAAGAGGGTCACGTAAAACTGCTCTAATCCGGCTGAAACGTCGATATATGCAATAAAAACAGAACTTCTCCCCTTTTCAGTACATTGCTAAGTATTTTATCGAGAAACAAATATTTGATTGAAAATGAAGTATTTAAGGTTATTTTCTAATCAATTTTGTGTATGCATCATTTTTATCGTAAATTTAATGTATTAATAACAATAAAATGAAAGTTCAGAAAAAACGTGGAAAAACGGCAAAATATTACCTAATGCGATGATATTTTGTTTAAATCACAGAAAGGAAACGGGGATGATAAACGTCAATATATTGCTAAATTCGAAGATTTTTAGTACAACACAAAATGCAAGAAAACTTGCTTAAAAATGCAAAATTTTCGAAATTCTGAGATTTGAAGGCCAAATCATATATCGTGAGAAAACATGAAGTAGTATCGAAATATTGGAAAAACGAATATATTTACGTAAAGTCACACTACATGAAAAACGTGAAAAAAATCGCTATATTACCATATATGAGGATTTTAACTTCAAGTCATAAAGCAAGGTTTCGTATTATTTAGATCCTAGAAAAGACATATAAAAATGTTGTTTCCAATACAAATTATAAAAATCAATGTGTTTTCATTAGAATTAACTAAAATGTTCCTGATTTTCCGTTTATATTACCGATGGAAGATGTACACGTAAAACCGCTCTAATCCGGCTGAAACGTCGATATATGCAATAAAAACAGAACTTCTCCTCTTTTCAATATCTTACTCAGTATTTTAACGAGAAACAAAAAATTGATCGAAAATGAAGTATTTAAGGTTATTTTCTAATCAATTATGTGTTTGCATCATTTTTATCCTATATTTAATGAATTAATAACAATAAACTGAAAATTTTCCAAAACGTGGAAGAACGGCAAAATATTGCCTAATTCGATGATATTTTGTTTGAACCACATAAAGGAAAAGGGTATGATAAACGTCAAAATATTGCTAAATTCGATCATTTATAGTGCGAAACAAAATGCAACAAAACTTGCTTAAAATGCAAAAGTAAGCGAAATTCTGAGATTTGATGGCAAAAACACATGTCGTGATACTACATGAAGTATTACCGAAATATTGGTATAAACGAATATATTTACGTAAAATCACACAACATGAAAACCGTGAAAAAAGTCACTATTTTTCCAAATTTGAGGATTTTAACTTAAAATCATAAAACGAGGAATCGTAATATTTAGATCAGGGAAAAGACATATGACAATGTTTTTTTCCAATACAAATGATACAAATCAATTGGCTTTCATTAGAATTAACTAAAATGTTCCTGATTTTCCGTTTATATTACTGATGGAAGATGTACACATAAAACTGCTCTAATCCGGCTGAAAAGTCGATATATGCAATAAAAACAGAACTTCTCCCCTTTTCAATATCTTACTCAGTATTTTAATGAGAAGCAAATAGTTGATTGAAAATGAAGTAATAATATTAATTTCTAATCAATTATGTGTTTGCATCATTTTAATCGTATATTTAATGAATTAATTACAATAAACTGAAAATTCACACAAACGGGGAAAAACGGCAAAATGTTGCCGAATTTGATGATATTTTCTTTAAATCACATAAAGAAAAAGGGGATGATAAACGTCAAAATATTGCTAAATTCGATGATTTTTAGGACAACATAAAATGCAAGAAAACTTGCTTAAATATGTAAAATTTGCGAAATTCTGAGATTTGAAGGCCAAATCACATATCGTGACAAAACATGAAGTAGTATCGAAATATTGGAAAAACGAATATATCTACGTAGTCACACTACATGAAAAACGTGAAAAAAATCGCTATATTACCAAATTTGAGGATTTTAACTTCAAATAATAAAGCGAGGTTTCGTATTTTTTAGGTCCTACAAAAAGACATATAAAGACGTTGCATCCTATACAAATGATAAAAATTAATGTGTTTTCATTAGAATTAACTAAAATGTTCATGTTTTTCGGTTTATATTACCGATGGAAGATGTACATGTAAAACCGTCCTAATCCGGCTGAAACGTCGATATATGCCATAAAAACAGAACTTCTCCCCTTTTCAATATCTTACTAAGTATTTTAACGAGAAAGAAATAGTTAATTGAAAATGAAGTATTTAAGGTTATTTTCTAATCAATTATGTGTTTGCATCATTTTTATCGTATATATAATGAATTAATAACAATAAACTGAAAATTCAGAAAAACGTGGAAAAACGGAAAAATATTGCCTATTTCGATGATATTTTGTTTAAATAACAGAAAGGAAAGGGGGATGATAAACGTCAAAATATTGCTAAATTCGAAGATTTTTAGTACAACACAAAATGCAAGAAAACTTGCTTACAAATGCAAAATTTTCGAAATTCTGAGATTTGAAAGCCAAATCACATATCGTGAGAAAACATGAAGTAGTATCGAAATATTGGAAAAACGAATATATTTACGAAAAGTCACACTACATGAAAAACGTTTAAAAAATCGCTATATTACCAAATTTGTGGATTTTAACTTCAAATCATAAAGCAAGGTTTCGTATTATTTAGATCCTAGAAAAGACATATAAAAATGTTGTTTCCAATACAAATTATGAAAATCAATGTGTTTTCATTAGAATTAACTAAAATCTTCCTGATTTTCCGTTTATATTACCGATGGAAGATGTACACGTAAAACCGCTCTAATCCGGCTGAAACGTCGATATATGCAATAAAAACAGAACTTCTCCTCTTTTCAATATCTTACTCAGTATTTTAACGAGAAACAAAAACTTGATCGAAAATGAAGTATTTAAGGTTATTTTCTAATCAATTATGTGTTTGCATCATTTTTATCCTATATTTAATGAATTAATAACGATAAACTGAAAATTTTCCAAAACGTGGAAGAACGGCAAAATATTGCCTAATTCGAAGATATTTTGTTTGAACCACATAAAGCAAAAGGGTATGATAAACATCAAAATATTGCTAAATTCGATCATTTTTAGTGCGAAACAAAATGCAACAAAACTTGCTTTAAATGCAATAGTAAGCGAAATTCTGAGATTTGATGGCAAAATCACATGTCGTGATACTACATGAAGTAGTACCGAAATATTGGTAAAAACGAATATATTTACGTAAAATCACACAACATGAAAAACGTGAAAAAAGTCACTATTTTTCCAGATTTGAGGATTTTAACTTCAAATCATAAAGCGAGGTATCGTAATATTTAGATCAGAGAAAAGACATATGACAATGTTTTTTTCCAATACAAATGATAAAAATCAATGTGCTTTCATTAGAATTAACTAAAATGTTCCTGATTTTCCGTTTATATTACCGATGGAAGAGGGTCACGTAAAACTGCTCTAATCCGGCTGAAACGTCGATATATGCAATAAAAACAGAACTTCTCCCCTTTTCAGTACATTGCTAAGTATTTTATCGAGAAACAAATATTTGATTGAAAATGAAGTATTTAAGGTTATTTTCTAATCAATTTTGTGTATGCATCATTTTTATCGTAAATTTAATGTATTAATAACAATAAAATGAAAGTTCAGAAAAACGTGGAAAAACGGCAAAATATTACCTAATGCGATGATATTTTGTTTAAATCACAGAAAGGAAACGGGGATGATAAACGTCAATATATTGCTAAATTCGAAGATTTTTAGTACAACACAAAATGCAAGAAAACTTGCTTAAAAATGCAAAATTTTCGAAATTCTGAGATTTGAAGGCCAAATCATATATCGTGAGAAAACATGAAGTAGTATCGAAATATTGGAAAAACGAATATATTTACGTAAAGTCACACTACATGAAAAACGTGAAAAAAATCGCTATATTACCATATATGAGGATTTTAACTTCAAGTCATAAAGCAAGGTTTCGTATTATTTAGATCCTAGAAAAGACATATAAAAATGTTGTTTCCAATACAAATTATAAAAATCAATGTGTTTTCATTAAAATTAACTAAAATGTTCCTGATTTTCCGTTTATATTACCGATGGAAGATGTACACGTAAAACCGCTCTAATCCGGCTGAAACGTCGATATATGCAATAAAAACAGAACTTCTCCTCTTTTCAATATCTTACTCAGTATTTTAACGAGAAACAAAAAATTGATCGAAAATGAAGTATTTAAGGTTATTTTCTAATCAATTATGTGTTTGCATCATTTTTATCCTATATTTAATGAATTAATAACAATAAACTGAAAATTTTCCAAAACGTGGAAGAACGGCAAAATATTGCCTAATTCGATGATATTTTGTTTGAACCACATAAAGGAAAAGGGTATGATAAACGTCAAAATATTGCTAAATTCGATCATTTATAGTGCGAAACAAAATGCAACAAAACTTGCTTAAAATGCAAAAGTAAGCGAAATTCTGAGATTTGATGGCAAAAACACATGTCGTGATACTACATGAAGTATTACCGAAATATTGGTATAAACGAATATATTTACGTAAAATCACACAACATGAAAACCGTGAAAAAAGTCACTATTTTTCCAAATTTGAGGATTTTAACTTAAAATCATAAAACGAGGAATCGTAATATTTAGATCAGGGAAAAGACATATGACAATGTTTTTTTCCAATACAAATGATACAAATCAATGGGCTTTCATTAGAATTAACTAAAATGTTCCTGATTTTCCGTTTATATTACTGATGGAAGATGTACACATAAAACTGCTCTAATCCGGCTGAAAAGTTGATATATGCAATAAAAACAGAACTTCTCCCCTTTTCAATATCTTACTCAGTATTTTAACGAGAAGCAAATAGTTGATTGAAAATGAAGTAATAATATTAATTTCTAATCAATTATGTGTTTGCATCATTTTAATCGTATATTTAATGAATTAATTACAACAAACTGAAAATTCACACAAACGGGGAAAAACGGCAAAATGTTGCCTAATTTGATGATATTTTCTTTAAATCACATAAAGAAAAAGGGGATGATAAACGTCAAAATATTGCTAAATTCGATGATTTTTAGGACAACATAAAATGCAAGAAAACTTGCTTAAATATGTAAAATTTGCGAAATTCTGAGATTTGAAGGCCAAATCACATATCGTGACAAAACATGAAGTAGTATCGAAATATTGGAAAAACGAATATATCTACGTAGTCACACTACATGAAAAACGTGAAAAAAATCGCTATATTACCAAATTTGAGGATTTTAACTTCAAATAATAAAGCGAGGTTTCGTATTTTTTAGGTCCTACAAAAAGACATATAAAGACGTTGCATCCTATACAAATGATAAAAATTAATGTGTTTTCATTAGAATTAACTAAAATGTTCATGTTTTTCGGTTTATATTACCGATGGAAGATGTACATGTAAAACCGTCCTAATCCGGCTGAAACGTCGATATATGCCATAAAAACAGAACTTCTCCCCTTTTCAATATCTTACTAAGTATTTTAACGAGAAAGAAATAGTTAATTGAAAATGAAGTATTTAAGGTTATTTTCTAATCAATTATGTGTTTGCATCATTTTTATCGTATATATAATGAATTAATAACAATAAACTGAAAATTCAGAAAAACGTGGAAAAACGGAAAAATATTGCCTATTTCGATGATATTTTGTTTAAATAACAGAAAGGAAAGGGGGATGATAAACGTCAAAATATTGCTAAATTCGAAGATTTTTAGTACAACACAAAATGCAAGAAAACTTGCTTACAAATGCAAAATTTTCGAAATTCTGAGATTTGAAAGCCAAATCACATATCGTGAGAAAACATGAAGTAGTATCGAAATATTGGAAAAACGAATATATTTACGGAAAGTCACACTACATGAAAAACGTTTAAAAAATCGCTATATTACCAAATTTGTGGATTTTAACTTCAAATCATAAAGCAAGGTTTCGTATTATTTAGATCCTAGAAAAGACATATAAAAATGTTGTTTCCAATACAAATTATGAAAATCAATGTGTTTTCATTAGAATTAACTAAAATCTTCCTGATTTTCCGTTTATATTACCGATGGAAGATGTACACGTAAAACCGCTCTAATCCGGCTGAAACGTCGATATATGCAATAAAAACAGAACTTCTCCTCTTTTCAATATCTTACTCAGTATTTTAACGAGAAACAAAAACTTGATCGAAAATGAAGTATTTAAGGTTATTTTCTAATCAATTATGTGTTTGCATCATTTTTATCCTATATTTAATGAATTAATAACAATAAACTGAAAATTTTCCAAAACGTGGAAGAACGGCAAAATATTGCCTAATTCGAAGATATTTTGTTTGAACCACATAAAGGAAAAGGGTATGATAAACATCAAAATATTGCTAAATTCGATCATTTTTAGTGCGAAACAAAATGCAACAAAACTTGCTTAAAATGCAATAGTAAGCGAAATTCTGAGATTTGATGGCAAAATCACATGTCGTGATACTACATGAAGTAGTACCGAAATATTGGTAAAAACGAATATATTTACGTAAAATCACACAACATGAAAAACGTGAAAAAAGTCACTATTTTTCCAAATTTGAGGATTTTAACTTCAAATCATAAAGCGAGGTATCGTAATATTTAGATCAGAGAAAAGACATATGACAATGTTTTTTCCCAATACAAATGATAAAAATCAATGTGCTTTCATTAGAATTAACTAAAATGTTCCTGATTTTGCGTTTATATTACTGATGGAAGATGTACACGTAAAACTGCTCTAATCCGGATGAAAAGTCGATATATGCAATAAAAACAGAACTTCTCCCCTTTTCAATATCTTACTCAGTATTTTAACGAGAAGCAAATAGTTGATTGAAAATGAAGTAATAATATTAATTTCTAATCAATTATGTATTTGCATCATTTTAATCCTATATTTAATGAATTATTAACAATAAACTGAAAATTCACACAAACGGGGAAAAACGGCAAAATATTGCCTAATTTGAAGATATTTTCTTTAAATCACATAAAGAAAAAGGGGATGATAAACGTCAAAATATTGCTAAATTCGATGATTTTTAGGACAACATAAAATGCAAGAAAACTTGCTTAAATATGTAAAATTTGCAAAATTCTGAGATTTGAAGGCCAAATCACATATTGTGAGAAAACATGAAGTAGTATCGAAATATTGGAAAAACGAATATATCTACGTAGTCACACTACATGAAAAACGTGAAAAAAATCGCTATATTACCAAATTTGAGGATTTTAACTTCAAATAATAAAGCGAGGTTTCGTATTTTTTAGGTCCTACAAAAAGACATATAAAGACGTTGCATCCTATACAAATGATAAAAAATAATGTGTTTTCATTAGAATTAACTAAAATGTTCATGATTTTCGGTTTATATTACCGATGGAAGATGTACATGTAAAACCATCCTAATCCGGCTGAAACTTTGATATATGCCATAAAAACAGAACTTCTCCCCTTTTCAATATCTTACTAAGTATTTTAACGAGAAAGAAATAGTTAATTGAAAATGAAGTATTTAAGGTTATTTTCTAATCAATTATGTGTTTGCATCATTTTTATCGTATATATATGGAATTAATAACAATAAACTGAAAATTCAGAAAAACGTGGAAAAACGGAAAAATATTGCCTATTTCGATGATATTTTGTTTAAATAACAGAAAGGAAAGGGGGATGATAAACGTCAAAATATTGCTAAATTCGAAGATTTTTAGTACAACACAAAATGCAAGAAAACTTGCTTACAAATGCAAAATTTTCGAAATTCTGAGATTTGAAAGCCAAATCACATATCGTGAGAAAACATTAAGTAGTATCGAAATATTGGAAAAACGAATATATTTACGGAAAGTCACACTACATGAAAAACGTTTAAAAAATCGCTATATTACCAAATTTGAGGATTTTAACTTCAAATCATAAAGCAAGGTTCCGAATTATTTAGATCCTAGAAAAGACATATAAAAATTTTGTTTCCAATACAAATGATAAAAATCAATGAGTTTTCATTAGAATTAACTAAAATGTTCCTGATTTTCCGTTTATATTACCGATGGAAGAGGGTCACATAAAACTGCTCTAATCCGGCTGAAACGTCGATATATGCAATAAAAACAGAACTTCTCCCCTTTTCAATACCTTGCTAAGTATTTTATCGAGAAACAAATATTTGATTGAAAATGAAGTATTTAAGGTTATTTACTAATCAATTATGTGTATGCATCATTTTTATCGTAAATTTTATGAATTAATAACAATAAAATAAAATTTCAGAAAAACGTGGAAAAACGGCAAAATATTACCTAATGCGATGATATTTTGTTTAAATCACAGAAAGGAAACGGGGATGATAAACGTCAATATATTGCTAAATTCGAAGATTTTTAGTACAACACAAAATGCAAGAAAACTTGCTTAAAAATGCAAAATTTTCGAAATTCTGAGATTTGAAGGCCAAATCATATATCGTGAGAAAACATGAAGTAGTATCGAAATATTGGAAAAACGAATATATTTACGTAAAGTCACACTACATGAAAAACGTGAAAAAAATCGCTATATTACCGTATATGAGGATTTTAACTTCAAGTCAAAAAGCAAGGTTTCGTATTATTTAGATCCTAGAAAAGACATATAAAAATGTTGTTTCCAATACAAATTATAAAAATCAATGTGTTTTCATTAGAATTAACTAAAATGTTCCTGATTTTCCGTTTATATTACCGATGGAAGATGTACACGTAAAACCGCTCTAATCCGGCTGAAACGTCGATATATGCAATAAAAACAGAACTTCTCCTCTTTTCAATATCTTACTCAGTATTTTAACGAGAAACAAAAACTTGATCGAAAATGAAGTATTTAAGGTTATTTTCTAATCAATTATGTGTTTGAATCATTTTTATCCTATATTTAATGAATTAATAACAATAAACTGAAAATTTTCCAAAACGTGGAAGAACGGCAAAATATTGCCTAATTCGAAGATATTTTGTTTGAACCACATAAAGGAAAAGGGTATGATAAACATCAAAATATTGCTAAATTCGATCATTTTTAGTGCGAAACAAAATGCAACAAAACTTGCTTAAAATGCAATAGTAAGCGAAATTCTGAGATTTGATGGCAAAATCACATGTCGTGATACTACATGAAGTATTACCGAAATATTGGTATAAACGAATATATTTACGTAAAATCACACAACATGAAAACCGTGAAAAAAGTCACTATTTTTCCAAATTTGAGGATTTTAACTTAAAATCATAAAACGAGGAATCGTAATATTTAGATCAGGGAAAAGACATATGACAATGTTTTTTTCCAATACAAATGATACAAATCAATTGGCTTTCATTAGAATTAACTAAAATGTTCCTGATTTTCCGTTTATATTACTGATGGAAGATGTACACATAAAACTGCTCTAATCCGGCTGAAAAGTCGATATATGCAATAAAAACAGAACTTCTCCCCTTTTCAATATCTTACTCAGTATTTTAATGAGAAGCAAATAGTTGATTGAAAATGAAGTAATAATATTAATTTCTAATCAATTATGTGTTTGCATCATTTTAATCGTATATTTAATGAATTAATTACAATAAACTGAAAATTCACACAAACGGGGAAAAACGGCAAAATGTTGCCTAATTTGATGATATTTTCTTTAAATCACATAAAGAAAAAGGGGATGATAAACGTCAAAATATTGCTAAATTCGATGATTTTTAGGACAACATAAAATGCAAGAAAACTTGCTTAAATATGTAAAATTTGCGAAATTCTGAGATTTGAAGGCCAAATCACATATCGTGACAAAACATGAAGTAGTATCGAAATATTGGAAAAACGAATATATCTACGTAGTCACACTACATGAAAAACGTGAAAAAAATCGCTATATTACCAAATTTGAGGATTTTAACTTCAAATAATAAAGCGAGGTTTCGTATTTTTTAGGTCCTACAAAAAGACATATAAAGACGTTGCATCCTATACAAATGATAAAAATTAATGTGTTTTCATTAGAATTAACTAAAATGTTCATGTTTTTCGGTTTATATTACCGATGGAAGATGTACATGTAAAACCGTCCTAATCCGGCTGAAACGTCGATATATGCCATAAAAACAGAACTTCTCCCCTTTTCAATATCTTACTAAGTATTTTAACGAGAAAGAAATAGTTAATTGAAAATGAAGTATTTAAGGTTATTTTCTAATCAATTATGTGTTTGCATCATTTTTATCGTATATATAATGAATTAATAACAATAAACTGAAAATTCAGAAAAACGTGGAAAAACGGAAAAATATTGCCTATTTCGATGATATTTTGTTTAAATAACAGAAAGGAAAGGGGGATGATAAACGTCAAAATATTGCTAAATTCGAAGATTTTTAGTACAACACAAAATGCAAGAAAACTTGCTTACAAATGCAAAATTTTCGAAATTCTGAGATTTGAAAGCCAAATCACATATCGTGAGAAAACATGAAGTAGTATCGAAATATTGGAAAAACGAATATATTTACGGAAAGTCACACTACATGAAAAACGTTTAAAAAATCGCTATATTACCAAATTTGTGGATTTTAACTTCAAATCATAAAGCAAGGTTTCGTATTATTTAGATCCTAGAAAAGACATATAAAAATGTTGTTTCCAATACAAATTATGAAAATCAATGTGTTTTCATTAGAATTAACTAAAATCTTCCTGATTTTCCGTTTATATTACCGATGGAAGATGTACACGTAAAACCGCTCTAATCCGGCTGAAACGTCGATATATGCAATAAAAACAGAACTTCTCCTCTTTTCAATATCTTACTCAGTATTTTAACGAGAAACAAAAACTTGATCGAAAATGAAGTATTTAAGGTTATTTTCTAATCAATTATGTGTTTGCATCATTTTTATCCTATATTTAATGAATTAATAACAATAAACTGAAAATTTTCCAAAACGTGGAAGAACGGCAAAATATTGCCTAATTCGAAGATATTTTGTTTGAACCACATAAAGGAAAAGGGTATGATAAACATCAAAATATTGCTAAATTCGATCATTTTTAGTGCGAAACAAAATGCAACAAAACTTGCTTAAAATGCAATAGTAAGCGAAATTCTGAGATTTGATGGCAAAATCACATGTCGTGATACAACATGAAGTAGTACCGAAATATTGGTAAAAACGAATATATTTACGTAAAATCACACAACATGAAAAACGTGAAAAAAGTCACTATTTTTCCAAATTTGAGGATTTTAACTTCAAATCATAAAGCGAGGTATCGTAATATTTAGATCAGAGAAAAGACATATGACAATGTTTTTTTCCAATACAAATGATAAAAATCAATGTGCTTTCATTAGAATTAACTAAAATGTTCCTGATTTTGCGTTTATATTACTGATGGAAGATGTACACGTAAAACTGCTCTAATCCGGATGAAAAGTCGATATATGCAATAAAAACAGAACTTCTCCCCTTTTCAATATCTTACTCAGTATTTTAACGAGAAGCAAATAGTTGATTGAAAATGAAGTAATAATATTAATTTCTAATCAATTATGTATTTGCATCATTTTAATCCTATATTTAATGAATTATTAACAATAAACTGAAAATTCACACAAACGGGGAAAAACGGCAAAATATTGCCTAATTTGAAGATATTTTCTTTAAATCACATAAAGAAAAAGGGGATGATAAACGTCAAAATATTGCTAAATTCGATGATTTTTAGGACAACATAAAATGCAAGAAAACTTGCTTAAATATGTAAAATTTGCAAAATTCTGAGATTTGAAGGCCAAATCACATATTGTGAGAAAACATGAAGTAGTATCGAAATATTGGAAAAACGAATATATCTACGTAGTCACACTACATGAAAAACGTGAAAAAAATCGCTATATTACCAAATTTGAGGATTTTAACTTCAAATAATAAAGCGAGGTTTCGTATTTTTTAGGTCCTACAAAAAGACATATAAAGACGTTGCATCCTATACAAATGATAAAAAATAATGTGTTTTCATTAGAATTAACTAAAATGTTCATGATTTTCGGTTTATATTACCGATGGAAGATGTACATGTAAAACCATCCTAATCCGGCTGAAACTTTGATATATGCCATAAAAACAGAACTTCTCCCCTTTTCAATATCTTACTAAGTATTTTAACGAGAAAGAAATAGTTAATTGAAAATGAAGTATTTAAGGTTATTTTCTAATCAATTATGTGTTTGCATCATTTTTATCGAATATATAATGAATTAATAACAATAAACTGAAAATTCAGAAAAACGTGGAAAAACGGAAAAATATTGCCTATTTCGATGATATTTTGTTTAAATAACAGAAAGGAAAGGGGGATGATAAACGTCAAAATATTGCTAAATTCGAAGATTTTTAGTACAACACAAAATGCAAGAAAACTTGCTTACAAATGCAAAATTTTCGAAATTCTGAGATTTGAAAGCCAAATCACATATCGTGAGAAAACATTAAGTAGTATCGAAATATTGGAAAAACGAATATATTTACGGAAAGTCACACTACATGAAAAACGTTTAAAAAATCGCTATATTACCAAATTTGAGGATTTTAACTTCAAATCATAAAGCAAGGTTCCGAATTATTTAGATCCTAGAAAAGACATATAAAAATTTTGTTTCCAATACAAATGATAAAAATCAATGAGTTTTCATTAGAATTAACTAAAATGTTCCTGATTTTCCGTTTATATTACCGATGGAAGAGGGTCACATAAAACTGCTCTAATCCGGCTGAAACGTCGATATATGCAATAAAAACAGAACTTCTCCCCTTTTCAATACCTTGCTAAGTATTTTATCGAGAAACAAATATTTGATTGAAAATGAAGTATTTAAGGTTATTTACTAATCAATTATGTGTATGCATCATTTTTATCGTAAATTTTATGAATTAATAACAATAAAATAAAATTTCAGAAAAACGTGGAAAAACGGCAAAATATTACCTAATGCGATGATATTTTGTTTAAATCACAGAAAGGAAACGGGGATGATAAACGTCAATATATTGCTAAATTCGAAGATTTTTAGTACAACACAAAATGCAAGAAAACTTGCTTAAAAATGCAAAATTTTCGAAATTCTGAGATTTGAAGGCCAAATCATATATCGTGAGAAAACATGAAGTAGTATCGAAATATTGGAAAAACGAATATATTTACGTAAAGTCACACTACATGAAAAACGTGAAAAAAATCGCTATATTACCGTATATGAGGATTTTAACTTCAAGTCAAAAAGCAAGGTTTCGTATTATTTAGATCCTAGAAAAGACATATAAAAATGTTGTTTCCAATACAAATTATAAAAATCAATGTGTTTTCATTAGAATTAACTAAAATGTTCCTGATTTTCCGTTTATATTACCGATGGAAGATGTACACGTAAAACCGCTCTAATCCGGCTGAAACGTCGATATATGCAATAAAAACAGAACTTCTCCTCTTTTCAATATCTTACTCAGTATTTTAACGAGAAACAAAAACTTGATCGAAAATGAAGTATTTAAGGTTATTTTCTAATCAATTATGTGCTTGAATCATTTTTATCCTATATTTAATGAATTAATAACAATAAACTGAAAATTTTCCAAAACGTGGAAGAACGGCAAAATATTGCCTAATTCGAAGATATTTTGTTTGAACCACATAAAGGAAAAGGGTATGATAAACATCAAAATATTGCTAAATTCGATCATTTTTAGTGCGAAACAAAATGCAACAAAACTTGCTTAAAATGCAATAGTAAGCGAAATTCTGAGATTTGATGGCAAAATCACATGTCGTGATACTACATGAAGTAGTACCGAAATATTGGTAAAAACGAATATATTTACGTAATATCACACAACATGAAAAACGTGAAAAAAGTCACTATTTTTCCAAATTTGAGGATTTTAACTTCAAATCATAAAGCGAGGTATCGTAATATTTAGATCAGAGAAAAGACATATGACAATGTTTTTTTCCAATACAAATGATAAAAATCAATGTGCTTTCATTAGAATTAACTAAAATGTTCCTGATTTTGCGTTTATATTACTGATGGAAGATGTACACGTAAAACTGCTCTAATCCTGATGAAAGTCGATATATGCAATAAAAACAGAACTTCTCCCCTTTTCAATATCTTACTCAGTATTTTAACGAGAAGCAAATAGTTGATTGAAAATGAAGTAATAATATTAATTTCTAATCAATTATGTATTTGCATCATTTTAATCCTATATTTAATGAATTATTAACAATAAACTGAAAATTCACACAAACGGGGAAAAACGGCAAAATATTGCCTAATTTGATGATATTTTCTTTAAATCACATAAAGAAAAAGGGGATGATAAACGTCAAAATATTGCTAAATTCGATGATTTTTAGGACAACATAAAATGCAAGAAAACTTGCTTAAATATGTAAAATTTGCGAAATTCTGAGATTTGAAGGCCAAATCACATATCGTGACAAAACATGAAGTAGTATCGAAATATTGGAAAAACGAATATATCTACGTAGTCACACTACATGAAAAACGTGAAAAAAATCGCTATATTACCAAATTTGAGGATTTTAACTTCAAATAATAAAGCGAGGTTTCGTATTTTTTAGGTCCTACAAAAAGACATATAAAGACGTTGCATCCTATACAAATGATAAAAATTAATGTGTTTTCATTAGAATTAACTAAAATGTTCATGTTTTTCGGTTTATATTACCGATGGAAGATGTACATGTAAAACCGTCCTAATCCGGCTGAAACGTCGATATATGCCATAAAAACTGAACTTCTCCCCTTTTCAATATCTTACTAAGTATTTTAACGAGAAAGAAATAGTTAATTGAAAATGAAGTATTTAAGGTTATTTTCTAATCAATTATGTGTTTGCATCATTTTTATCGTATATATAATGAATTAATAACAATAAACTGAAAATTCAGAAAAACGTGGAAAAACGGAAAAATATTGCCTATTTCGATGATATTTTGTTTAAATAACAGAAAGGAAAGGGGGATGATAAACGTCAAAATATTGCTAAATTCGAAGATTTTTAGTACAACACAAAATGCAAGAAAACTTGCTTACAAATGCAAAATTTTCGAAATTCTGAGATTTGAAAGCCAAATCACATATCGTGAGAAAACATGAAGTAGTATCGAAATATTGGAAAAACGAATATATTTACGGAAAGTCACACTACATGAAAAACGTTTAAAAAATCGCTATATTACCAAATTTGTGGATTTTAACTTCAAATCATAAAGCAAGGTTTCGTATTATTTAGATCCTAGAAAAGACATATAAAAATGTTGTTCCCAATACAAATTATGAAAATCAATGTGTTTTCATTAGAATTAACTAAAATCTTCCTGATTTTCCGTTTATATTACCGATGGAAGATGTACACGTAAAACCGCTCTAATCCGGCTGAAACGTCGATATATGCAATAAAAACAGAACTTCTCCTCTTTTCAATATCTTACTCAGTATTTTAACGAGAAACAAAAACTTGATCGAAAATGAAGTATTTAAGGTTATTTTCTAATCAATTATGTGTTTGCATCATTTTTATCCTATATTTAATGAATTAATAACAATAAACTGAAAATTTTCCAAAACGTGGAAGAACGGCAAAATATTGCCTAATTCGAAGATATTTTGTTTGAACCACATAAAGGAAAAGGGTATGATAAACATCAAAATATTGCTAAATTCGATCATTTTTAGTGCGAAACAAAATGCAACAAAACTTGCTTAAAATGCAATAGTAAGCGAAATTCTGAGATTAGATGGCAAAATCACATGTCGTGATACTACATGAAGTAGTACCGAAATATTGGTAAAAACGAATATATTTACGTAAAATCACACAACAAGAAAAACGTGAAAAAAGTCACTATTTTTCCAAATTTGAGGATTTTAACTTCAAATCATAAAGCGAGGTATCGTAATATTTAGATCAGAGAAAAGACATATGACAATGTTTTTTTCCAATACAAATGATAAAAATCAATGTGCTTTCATTAGAATTAACTAAAATGTTCCTGATTTTGCGTTTATATTACTGATGGAAGATGTACACGTAAAACTGCTCTAATCCGGATGAAAAGTCGATATATGCAATAAAAACAGAACTTCTCCCCTTTTCAATATCTTACTCAGTATTTTAACGAGAAGCAAATAGTTGATTGAAAATGAAGTAATAATATTAATTTCTAATCAATTATGTATTTGCATCATTTTAATCCTATATTTAATGAATTATTAACAATAAACTGAAAATTCACACAAACGGGGAAAAACGGCAAAATATTGCCTAATTTGAAGATATTTTCTTTAAATCACATAAAGAAAAAGGGGATGATAAACGTCAAAATATTGCTAAATTCGATGATTTTTAGGACAACATAAAATGCAAGAAAACTTGCTTAAATATGTAAAATTTGCAAAATTCTGAGATTTGAAGGCCAAATCACATATTGTGAGAAAACATGAAGTAGTATCGAAATATTGGAAAAACGAATATATCTACGTAGTCACACTACATGAAAAACGTGAAAAAAATCGCTATATTACCAAATTTGAGGATTTTAACTTCAAATAATAAAGCGAGGTTTCGTATTTTTTAGGTCCTACAAAAAGACATATAAAGACGTTGCATCCTATACAAATGATAAAAAATAATGTGTTTTCATTAGAATTAACTAAAATGTTCATGATTTTCGGTTTATATTACCGATGGAAGATGTACATGTAAAACCATCCTAATCCGGCTGAAACTTTGATATATGCCATAAAAACAGAACTTCTCCCCTTTTCAATATCTTACTAAGTATTTTAACGAGAAAGAAATAGTTAATTGAAAATGAAGTATTTAAGGTTATTTTCTAATCAATTATGTGTTTGCATCATTTTTATCGTATATATAATGAATTAATAACAATAAACTGAAAATTCAGAAAAACGTGGAAAAACGGAAAAATATTGCCTATTTCGATGATATTTTGTTTAAATAACAGAAAGGAAAGGGGGATGATAAACGTCAAAATATTGCTAAATTCGAAGATTTTTAGTACAACACAAAATGCAAGAAAACTTGCTTACAAATGCAAAATTTTCGAAATTCTGAGATTTGAAAGCCAAATCACATATCGTGAGAAAACATTAAGTAGTATCGAAATATTGGAAAAACGAATATATTTACGGAAAGTCACACTACATGAAAACGTTTAAAAAATCGCTATATTACCAAATTTGAGGATTTTAACTTCAAATCATAAAGCAAGGTTCCGAATTATTTAGATCCTAGAAAAGACATATAAAAATTTTGTTTCCAATACAAATGATAAAAATCAATGAGTTTTCATTAGAATTAACTAAAATGTTCCTGATTTTCCGTTTATATTACCGATGGAAGAGGGTCACATAAAACTGCTCTAATCCGGCTGAAACGTCGATATATGCAATAAAAACAGAACTTCTCCCCTTTTCAATACCTTGCTAAGTATTTTATCGAGAAACAAATATTTGATTGAAAATGAAGTATTTAAGGTTATTTACTAATCAATTATGTGTATGCATCATTTTTATCGTAAATTTTATGAATTAATAACAATAAAATAAAATTTCAGAAAAACGTGGAAAAACGGCAAAATATTACCTAATGCGATGATATTTTGTTTAAATCACAGAAAGGAAACGGGGATGATAAACGTCAATATATTGCTAAATTCGAAGATTTTTAGTACAACACAAAATGCAAGAAAACTTGCTTAAAAATGCAACATTTTCGAAATTCTGAGATTTGAAGGCCAAATCATATATCGTGAGAAAACATGAAGTAGTATCGAAATATTGGAAAAACGAATATATTTACGTAAAGTCACACTACATGAAAAACGTGAAAAAAATCGCTATATTACCGTATATGAGGATTTTAACTTCAAATCAAAAAGCAAGGTTTCGTATTATTTAGATCCTAGAAAAGACATATAAAAATGTTGTTTCCAATACAAATTATAAAAATCAATGTGTTTTCATTAGAATTAACTAAAATGTTCCTGATTTTCCGTTTATATTACCGATGGAAGATGTACACGTAAAACCGCTCTAATCCGGCTGAAACGTCGATATATGCAATAAAAACAGAACTTCTCCTCTTTTCAATATCTTACTCAGTATTTTAACGAGAAACAAAAACTTGATCGAAAATGAAGTATTTAAGGTTATTTTCTAATCAATTATGTGTTTGAATCATTTTTATCCTATATTTAATGAATTAATAACAATAAACTGAAAATTTTCCAAAACGTGGAAGAACGGCAAAATATTGCCTAATTCGAAGATATTTTGTTTGAACCACATAAAGGAAAAGGGTATGATAAACATCAAAATATTGCTAAATTCGATCATTTTTAGTGCGAAACAAAATGCAACAAAACTTGCTTAAAATGCAATAGTAAGCGAAATTCTGAGATTTGATGGCAAAATCACATGTCGTGATACTACATGAAGTAGTACCGAAATATTGGTAAAAACGAATATATTTACGTAATATCACACAACATGAAAAACGTGAAAAAAGTCACTATTTTTCCAAATTTGAGGATTTTAACTTCAAATCATAAAGCGAGGTATCGTAATATTTAGATCAGAGAAAAGACATATGACAATGTTTTTTTCCAATACAAATGATAAAAATCAATGTGCTTTCATTAGAATTAACTAAAATGTTCCTGATTTTGCGTTTATATTACTGATGGAAGATGTACACGTAAAACTGCTCTAATCCGGATGAAAGTCGATATATGCAATAAAAACAGAACTTCTCCCCTTTTCAATATCTTACTCAGTATTTTAACGAGAAGCAAATAGTTGATTGAAAATGAAGTAATAATATTAATTTCTAATCAATTATGTATTTGCATCATTTTAATCCTATATTTAATGAATTATTAACAATAAACTGAAAATTCACACAAACGGGGAAAAACGGCAAAATATTGCCTAATTTGATGATATTTTCTTTAAATCACATAAAGAAAAAGGGGATGATAAACGTCAAAATATTGCTAAATTCGATGATTTTTAGGACAACATAAAATGCAAGAAAACTTGCTTAAATATGTAAAATTTGCGAAATTCTGAGATTTGAAGGCCAAATCACATATCGTGACAAAACATGAAGTAGTATCGAAATATTGGAAAAACGAATATATCTACGTAGTCACACTACATGAAAAACGTGAAAAAAATCGCTATATTACCAAATTTGAGGATTTTAACTTCAAATAATAAAGCGAGGTTTCGTATTTTTTAGGTCCTACAAAAAGACATATAAAGACGTTGCATCCTATACAAATGATAAAAATTAATGTGTTTTCATTAGAATTAACTAAAATGTTCATGTTTTTCGGTTTATATTACCGATGGAAGATGTACATGTAAAACCGTCCTAATCCGGCTGAAACGTCGATATATGCCATAAAAACAGAACTTCTCCCCTTTTCAATATCTTACTAAGTATTTTAACGAGAAAGAAATAGTTAATTGAAAATGAAGTATTTAAGGTTATTTTCTAATCAATTATGTGTTTGCATCATTTTTATCGTATATATAATGAATTAATAACAATAAACTGAAAATTCAGAAAAACGTGGAAAAACGGAAAAATATTGCCTATTTCGATGATATTTTGTTTAAATAACAGAAAGGAAAGGGGGATGATAAACGTCAAAATATTGCTAAATTCGAAGATTTTTAGTACAACACAAAATGCAAGAAAACTTGCTTACAAATGCAAAATTTTCGAAATTCTGAGATTTGAAAGCCAAATCACATATCGTGAGAAAACATGAAGTAGTATCGAAATATTGGAAAAACGAATATATTTACGGAAAGTCACACTACATGAAAAACGTTTAAAAAATCGCTATATTACCAAATTTGTGGATTTTAACTTCAAATCATAAAGCAAGGTTTCGTATTATTTAGATCCTAGAAAAGACATATAAAAATGTTGTTTCCAATACAAATTATGAAAATCAATGTGTTTTCATTAGAATTAACTAAAATCTTCCTGATTTTCCGTTTATATTACCGATGGAAGATGTACACGTAAAACCGCTCTAATCCGGCTGAAACGTCGATATATGCAATAAAAACAGAACTTCTCCTCTTTTCAATATCTTACTCAGTATTTTAACGAGAAACAAAAACTTGATCGAAAATGAAGTATTTAAGGTTATTTTCTAATCAATTATGTGTTTGCATCATTTTTATCCTATATTTAATGAATTAATAACAATAAACTGAAAATTTTCCAAAACGTGGAAGAACGGCAAAATATTGCCTAATTCGAAGATATTTTGTTTGAACCACATAAAGGAAAAGGGTATGATAAACATCAAAATATTGCTAAATTCGATCATTTTTAGTGCGAAACAAAATGCAACAAAACTTGCTTAAAATGCAATAGTAAGCGAAATTCTGAGATTTGATGGCAAAATCACATGTCGTGATACTACATGAAGTAGTACCGAAATATTGGTAAAAACGAATATATTTACGTAAAATCACACAACATGAAAAACGTGAAAAAAGTCACTATTTTTCAAAATTTGAGGATTTTAACTTCAAATCATAAAGCGAGGTATCGTAATATTTAGATCAGAGAAAAGACATATGACAATGTTTTTTTCCAATACAAATGATAAAAATCAATGTGCTTTCATTAGAATTAACTAAAATGTTCCTGATTTTGCGTTTATATTACTGATGGAAGATGTACACGTAAAACTGCTCTAATCCGGATGAAAAGTCGATATATGCAATAAAAACAGAACTTCTCCCCTTTTCAATATCTTACTCAGTATTTTAACGAGAAGCAAATAGTTGATTGAAAATGAAGTAATAATATTAATTTCTAATCAATTATGTATTTGCATCATTTTAATCCTATATTTAATGAATTATTAACAATAAACTGAAAATTCACACAAACGGGGAAAAACGGCAAAATATTGCCTAATTTGATGATATTTTCTTTAAATCACATAAAGAAAAAGGGGATGATAAACGTCAAAATATTGCTAAATTCGATGATTTTTAGGACAACATAAAATGCAAGAAAACTTGCTTAAATATGTAAAATTTGCAAAATTCTGAGATTTGAAGGCCAAATCACATATTGTGAGAAAACATGAAGTAGTATCGAAATATTGGAAAAACGAATATATCTACGTAGTCACACTACATGAAAAACGTGAAAAAAATCGCTATATTACCAAATTTGAGGATTTTAACTTCAAATAATAAAGCGAGGTTTCGTATTTTTTAGGTCCTACAAAAAGACATATAAAGACGTTGCATCCTATACAAATGATAAAAAATAATGTGTTTTCATTAGAATTAACTAAAATGTTCATGATTTTCGGTTTATATTACCGATGGAAGATGTACATGTAAAACCATCCTAATCCGGCTGAAACTTTGATATATGCCATAAAAACAGAACTTCTCCCCTTTTCAATATCTTACTAAGTATTTTAACGAGAAAGAAATAGTTAATTGAAAATGAAGTATTTAAGGTTATTTTCTAATCAATTATGTGTTTGCATCATTTTTATCGTATATATAATGAATTAATAACAATAAACTGAAAATTCAGAAAAACGTGGAAAAACGGAAAAATATTGCCTATTTCGATGATATTTTGTTTAAATAACAGAAAGGAAAGGGGGATGATAAACGTCAAAATATTGCTAAATTCGAAGATTTTTAGTACAACACAAAATGCAAGAAAACTTGCTTACAAATGCAAAATTTTCGAAATTCTGAGATTTGAAAGCCAAATCACATATCGTGAGAAAACATGAAGTAGTATCGAAATATTGGAAAAACGAATATATTTACGGAAAGTCACACTACATGAAAAACGTTTAAAAAATCGCTATATTACCAAATTTGAGGATTTTAACTTCAAATCATAAAGCAAGGTTCCGAATTATTTAGATCCTAGAAAAGACATATAAAAATTTTGTTTCCAATACAAATGATAAAAATCAATGAGTTTTCATTAGAATTAACTAAAATGTTCCTGATTTTCCGTTTATATTACCGATGGAAGAGGGTCACATAAAACTGCTCTAATCCGGCTGAAACGTCGATATATGCAATAAAAACAGAACTTCTCCCCTTTTCAATACCTTGCTAAGTATTTTATCGAGAAACAAATATTTGATTGAAAATGAAGTATTTAAGGTTATTTACTAATCAATTATGTGTATGCATCATTTTTATCGTAAATTTTATGAATTAATAACAATAAAATAAAAGTTCAGAAAAACGTGGAAAAACGGCAAAATATTACCTAATGCGATGATATTTTGTTTAAATCACAGAAAGGAAACGGGGATGATAAACGTCAATATATTGCTAAATTCGAAGATTTTTAGTACAACACAAAATGCAAGAAAACTTGCTTAAAAATGCAAAATTTTCGAAATTCTGAGATTTGAAGGCCAAATCATATATCGTGAGAAAACATGAAGTAGTATCGAAATATTGGAAAAATGAATATATTTACGTAAAGTCACACTACATGAAAAACGTGAAAAAAATCGCTATATTACCATATATGAGGATTTTAACTTCAAGTCAAAAAGCAAGGTTTCGTATTATTTAGATCCTAGAAAAGACATATAAAAATGTTGTTTCCAATACAAATTATAAAAATCAATGTGTTTTCATTAGAATTAACTAAAATGTTCCTGATTTTCCGTTTATATTACCGATGGAAGATGTACACGTAAAACCGCTCTAATCCGGCTGAAACGTCGATATATGCAATAAAAACAGAACTTCTCCTCTTTTCAATATCTTACTCAGTATTTTAACGAGAAACAAAAACTTGATCGAAAATGAAGTATTTAAGGTTATTTTCTAATCAATTATGTGTTTGAATAATTTTTATCCTATATTTAATGAATTAATAACAATAAACTGAAAATTTTCCAAAACGTGGAAGAACGGCAAAATATTGCCTAATTCGAAGATATTTTGTTTGAACCACATAAAGGAAAAGGGTATGATAAACATCAAAATATTGCTAAATTCGATCATTTTTAGTGCGAAACAAAATGGAACAAAACTTGCTTAAAATGCAATAGTAAGCGAAATTCTGAGATTTGATGGCAAAATCACATGTCGTGATACTACATGAAGTAGTACCGAAATATTGGTAAAAACGAATATATTTTCGTAAAATCACACAACATGAAAAACGTGAAAAAATTCACTATTTTTCTAAATTTGAGGATTTTAACTTCAAATCATAAAGCGAGGTATCGTAATATTTAGATCAGAGAAAAGACATATGACAATGTTTTTTTCCAATACAAATGATAAAAATCAATGTGCTTTCATTAGAATTAACTAAAATGTTCCTGATTTTTCGTTTATATTACTGATGGAAGATGTACACGTAAAACTGCTCTAATCCGGCTGAAAAGTCGATATATGCAATAAAAACAGAACTTCTCCCCTTTTCAATATCTTACTCAGTATTTTAACGAGAAGCAAATAGTTGATTGAAAATGAAGTAATAATATTAATTGCTAATCAATTTTGTGTTTGCATCATTTTAATCGTATATTTAATGAATTAATAACAATAAACTGAAAATTCACACAAACGGGGAAAAACGGCAAAATGTTGCCTAATTTGATGATATTTTCTTTAAATCACATAAAGAAAAAGGGGATGATAAACGTCAAAATATTGCTAAATTCGATGATTTTCAGGACAACATAAAATGCAAGAAAACTTGCTTAAATATGTAAAATTTGCGAAATTCTGAGATTTGAAGGCCAAATCACATGTCGTGACAAAACATGAAGTAGTATCGAAATGTTGGAAAAACGAATATATCTACGTAGTCACACTACATGAAAAACGTGAAAAATATCGCTATATTATCAAATTTGAGGATTTTAACTTCAAATAATAAAGCGAGGTTTCGTATTTTTTAGGTCCTACAAAAAGACATATAAAGACGTTGCATCCTATACAAATGATAAAAATTAATGTGTTTTCATTAGAATTAACTAAAATGTTCATGTTTTTCGGTTTATATTACCGATGGAAGATGTACATGTAAAACCGTCATAATCCGGCTGAAACGTCGATATATGCCATAAAAACAGAACTTCTCCCCTTTTTAATATCTTACTAAGTATTTTAACGAGAAAGAAATAGTTAATTGAAAATGAAGTAATTAAGGTTATTTTCTAATCAATTATGTGTTTGCATCATGTTTATCGTATATATAATGAATTAAAGAACAATAAACTGAAAATTCAGAAAAACGTGGAAAAACGGAAAAATATTGCCTATTTCGATGATATTTTGTTTAAATAACACAAAGGAAAGGGGGATGATAAACGTCAAAATATTGCTAAATTCGAAGATTTTTAGTACAAAACAAAATGCAAGAAAACTTGCTTACAAATGCAAAATTTTCGAAATTCTGAGATTTGAAAGCCAAATCACATATCGTGAGAAAACATGAAGTAGTAACGAAATATTGGAAAAACGAATATATTTACGGAAAGTCACACTACATGAAAAACGTTTAAAAAATCGCTATATTACCAAATTTGAGGATTTTAACTTCAAATCATAAAGCAAGGTTCCGAATTATTTAGATCCTAGAAAAGACATATAAAAATTTTGTTTCCAATACAAATGACAAAAATCAATGTGTTTTCATTAGAATTAACTAAAATGTTCCTGATTTTCCGTTAATATTACCGATGGAAGAGGTTCACGTAAAACTGCTCTAATCCGGCTAAAACGTCGATATATGCAATAAAAACAGAACTTCTCCCCTTTTCAATACCTTACTAAGTATTACATCGAGAAACAAATATTTGATTGAAAATGAAGTATTTAAGGTTATTTTCTAATCAATTATGTGTATGCATCATTTTTATCGTAAATTTAATGAATTAATAACAATAAAATGAAAGTTCAGAAAAACGTGGAAAAACGGCAAAATATTACCTAATGCGATGATATTTTGTTTAAATCACAGAAAGGAAACGGGGATGATAAACGTCAATATATTGCTAAATTCGAAGATTTTTAGTACAACACAAAATGCAAGAAAACTTGCTTAAAAATGCAAAATTTTGGAATTTCTGAGATTTGAAGGCCAAATCATATATCGTGAGAAAACATGAAGTAGTATCGAAATATTGGAAAAACGAATATATTTACGTAAAGTCACACTACATGAAAAACGTGAAAAAAATCGCTATATTACCAAATTTGTGGATTTTAACTTCAAATCATAAAGCAAGGTTTCGTATTATTTAGATCCTAGAAAAGACATATAAAAATGTTGTTTCCAATACAAATTATAAAAATCAATGTGTTTTCATTAGAATTAACTAAAATGTTCCTGATATTCCGTTTATATTACCGATGGAAGATGTACACGTAAAACCGCTCTAATCCGGCTGAAACGTCGATATATGCAATAAAAACAGAACTTCTCCTCTTTTCAATATCTTACTCAGTATTTTAACGAGAAACAAAAACTTGATCGAAAATGAAGTATTTAAGGTTATTTTCTAATCAATAATGTGTTTGCATCATTTTTATCCTATATATAATGAATTAATAACAATAAACTGAAAATTTTCAAAAACGTGGAAGAACGGCCAAATATTGCCTAATTCGATGATATTTTGTTTGAACCACATAAAGGAAAAGGGGATGATAAACGTCAAAATATTGCTAAATTCGATCATTTTTAGTGCGAAACAAAATGCAACAAAACTTGCTTAAAATGCAATAGTAAGCGAAATTCTGAGATTTCATGGCAAAATCACATGGCGTGATACTACATGAAGTAGTACCGAAATATTGGTAAAAACGAATATATTTACGTAAAATCACACTACATGAAAAACGTGAAAAAAGTCACTATTTTTCCAAATTTGAGGATTTTAACTTCAAATCATAAAGCGAGGTTTCGTAATATTTAGATCCAAGAAAAGACATATGACAATTGTTGGAAATTTCCAACACTAAATACAACACTGTTTGTTAATCATTAATTATTACTAAATCTACTAATCATTGTAGTGATTAAAATTAACTAAACGTAGAGTTCACATGTACTAATAATTACATCTGTAAAATAAGGCTAGAATTCTTACGTCACCAGACGCCAGTATTGCGTCAGATTCCACTATAATAAACACAACTATATCCAGTGTGTCTGAGAATTGAATTTGATTCTCTATAAAACAACGGTGTTCTGTGTGATAATTAATTGCAGATAAACTGATCCCCAACTAATGCCAAATAGAGCGTTTATAGTTATAACTGTTATCTGGTAATAAATTTAACGTCACGCGTGAATGCCCTGGAGAGACTTTAATTCATCTCCATTGCTCGTTTACCATCGTAAAACGGGCAAATAATAATATTTAACTCCTCTGAATAATAAACCGTCCTTATCCGAGCATTTCAATCATAACTGCGAGAAATGATAATATTCATAGTAAATAATTTGTGTATCAAATGCGGGACGAGGAGCGGGGTAGGGGAGACGCTAGTACATGAGGCGACGCGCTCAGAGAGAGACGCCATTACCCAAGCCACCAGGGTAGACGCCACCAAGAGCTCCAGATGAAAGTCGCCACTGTGAGGTGTGAAGAACCTTTGCAGACAATAACTTAGCTGGTGTCAGTGTCACTTTACACAACGTGTTGAATTGTCAAGAGATTTAATTTGACATTCAGCCAGGAACCTGTTAAATTTGATTCCGTGTAGCCCAACGTGACCGGCCAGTGAATCGCGTCAACATCTAGGCTAGGCTAGACACCACGTTTTCGTTACAACGACGCCTGAACCTAGGACGCGAACTTCGGCAAGCCTTAACTTACACAGTGCCCTATTAGCTAAGTACCTTTATTCCCATTTGATGCATCATCTAGGAGGGGGTTATAGCTGGGTAGCTTGTCGTTACGCAGAGCGACTATAAAAAACCACAGGTTATTATTTACCTTCATTATTTAATTAAATTTTCTTGAACATAGATGTCTAGCAGCTTAATCTGTTGCTACTGAATATAATTTGATTTACAGCGTGTGTGAAGAATTCTCCGAGCTGTCATTTCCCGTGTTAATCATCTCCCAGTGTTCCATGATGAATCCAGGAGATTCCAAGGATGAGTCATAACCGACTTCTTGGAAATCGTCTTCAAGCTAAGACCCTTTCCGTATTCTTTAAATTCCAGTATCTGTAGTATTATTCATGTAGAGCACTGTTTCTTTGGAATGACATGTGTTTATTATAATTATTAATTTCCCATGTTATAATCTATGTTCTTATTGGTGATAAATATAATGATTCTATAATTGGTCATAGGATTAGATTATTGCATAATGGACTGGTGCACGAACCACACTAGTTCCTGGACATATATGAAGTTCCAGTAATAACCCACCAATGTAGGTGTTTGAGGCTTTGATTCAGTTAAATTATACAGCCCATTAATTTATATAAGTGATCATGTTCTCTAGCTTTATCCATAGTTACTGGTTCATCTAGGAATTTTCTAATGATCATTTTTTATTAGTTTCCCTCTTTACTATAAAAGCGGGTGGTCCTTCGTAATAGAATTTCATTACATTAATATTTAAATAAATAGAGTCAAGCCCCAAATGTCCCACATTATGGTCCTTATCGAACCGGATAAACATAAATTATAATTATAAATACTAATTATTAATAACTAATCCTTGTGTGATGTAATCAAGACTAACCATTTAATTAATTGTGTCAGCCAACAGCGTAACACATCAGTTAGTCTAAGTCACACCAACACATCGCTACTTTCACCTCATGTATAAGGTAGCACTCGTGGGACACAGTCAATTACCCACAACACTTAGACCTACACTTCATACTGAAGTAAGAATCTTTAGATCACCAGGAGCATCAGCTCATAACCTTTATATGTTTTCACCTGTGTGTGCAAGTGCACTCTTATAAAAACAAAAAACCCAAAAATACAGCACAATTATATTCACCTTACTGCACCACAATAATCTTTACCAATCTTATTAGGTAGAATTTAGACTGAGATTGTGCTGAATTTGGTACAAGCCCAGTTCTTAGTTAGGAATTATCACGACTAGACTTAAGCTAGTCAGTAGTGTATGTATTATACTATTTGTGCTGACCCTAAACAGGGTGGGATTAAACTTTGAGATTACTCTGATTGGAGTGTCTCCATAATATTTCTCTTGTACTCATTATTGTATGTATCTATTTTGTGTATTGCTGGATAATCCCCATTACCTCTGATGGTGATATAGAAGAGCTAACCGGACGAGAACTAATGGTGAAGTTCAGACAGTGTACAAAATATCTAGCTACTTGTTGTTAGGTAGGTACATTTAACCTCAAGTGAGGTAGAGTATAAATTAGCCACATTAAATTAGGCTACATTTAATGTTACTTGTCTACTAATGAACAAGTACCCAAGCTTCATTAGTAATACATATACTAATCCCATGAAGTTTGGACCCAAGCCCAACATGGCTACTCTTGAGCAATTAAGGAGAACCTACATTGGCCTTAAAGGTCATTTGACCAGACTAATTAACAAGGCTGAGGGCTTATCTAAAGAAGCTCCCATTGACTCTGATCACTTAGAGACATCAGTAAGAGTAGCTGATCTGAAATTTGATCAAGTTAGGTCTGCAAGTCAGTCTTACATTACTCTGCTGAATACCACAGAGACTGATCCTGATGAAGTAAGTCAAATTGTAGACGGTATCTCCCAGTATGAAGATGAGACTCAAGATAAACTTTACATGCTATCTAAATTAGCAAAACAATCTGGATCCAATACCAGTAACACAGGGTCTCAATTCAATACCCAACTACCAGAGGTTCGTTTACCTACTTTAGACTTACATACATTTTCAGGATTAGATACAGAAAATTGGGACAATTTTTGGATTTCATTTGAAGTTCATATACACAAGAAACAGTCTCTTGACAAGGTTTCTAAATTCTCATACCTACTTAGTCTTCTCAAAGGAGAGGCTAAAAAGGTCATACATAACCTAACTCTCGATGAGAGTAATTATGAGGAAGCTATAAAACTTTTGAAGTTGAACTATTGCAACAAAGAGTTAAGTATAGCTACCCTCTATTACCAATTGCTAGATCTGAATGCACCAAATAGTAGACCAGAGTCACTTCAAAGCTTCAGACTAGAAGTAGAGTCTCTAGTAAAGGCCTTAGGTACTAAAGTTGATATACCAGCTTCAGAATGGTCAATCAAGTTACTTTTGCATAGGAAATTACCTCGAAATGTCTTAACAGAGCTCTGCTCACACTATAATACCGAGTTTCTCACTCTTGACCAAATATTCGAGGGACTGAGAATAACGGTTAACAGGTTGAAGACTCATGATAAAATTAAACCTGAGTCTAAACCAACTAATACTGACACTTCAGTCAAACCTAAACAGGCTTTGAATAAGTCTAATAAATATAAATCCAAGACTTCTCCATCCACTGGGAAAAGAAGTGGAAATGTAGGTACTTATTCGGTGTCTCCTTCTGAGATAACCAATGACTTGTCCACTAAAGAGACCAAGTCAATTAACCAGAGAAGGTGTCTGTTCTGTAATCAAGGACATGCCACCTACCAATGCTCTGTTTATCCTACTTGTAATGCTAGGATTAAAAGGTTGCAAGAAATATACAAGTGCACTAAGTGCATGGGCTCTCATGATCCCAAAAAATGTGTAGTGCAGCTACGTTCCTGCAACAGATGCAACCAAGGTGTACATCACTACGCCTTATGTAGAAAATCTTCTACACCAACCATAACCACTGGGGAGAATTCCACGAATTCTACCACAGTGCAATATTGCAAAGTGCATCAAGAAGTAAATGTACTTGCTACTGAGTCAGGCAATAATACCACTCTGCCTACAGCTCAACTTAGACTAATAAACCGAAGATCTAGAGTTAACACTAGAGGTCTTTTTGATCAAGGATCACAGAAAACCTTCATTACACAACAGTTAGTAGAACAGTTAAATTTAAAACCTGCCAAAAGTGTGAGGTTAAATATTTCTGGTTTCTTGACGAATAGTGGACCTCGTGAATACCAAGTAGTTAAGGTATTAGTGAGGCTTGGATCTTCCACTAGTCCAATACAAGCGGTAGTAGTAGATAAACTTCCTACAGACCTGCAGGTCACCGGGTTAGCTCGCACTGCGAGACATCTTAAACGAAACCGCATGAGGCTAGCAGATTATAAAATAAATTCTGACTGCCTCACTGATGTTGGAATACTTATAGGCGCGGATCATTATTACAAATTTATAACTGGATGCACCAGACAACACGGAATGAATTTGTTGTCGTCTGCTGGAGGCAAATTGCTTACGGGACCGGTGCTTTTCCGACAAAATCCAGCGTCAACAAACCAACAATCTAATAACATAATAGTGGCGTGACTAGGCTTGGAACAGTCACCCCTACGTTTCAGAGAGATATCTGAAGATATTGAGTCTGATCCACCTGTACATCGATTGTGGGATTTAGACACTTTAGGTATTATCCCTGAACAACCAAGCCCTGATGATATGTGGACTTACCAGCAATATCTGGATACAGTTGTCTATGAAAATAAACAATACTGGGTAAGACTCCCATGGAAGTTGAATCATCCACGACTTCCAGTTAATTATTTTATGGCAGCCTCACAATTGCAGTCTCAATTAGCACGACTACAGAAGCAGCCAGACAAACTGAACATGTATCATCAACTCATCCAACAACAACTTAACAGTAAATTTATTGAAGTTGTTGATAACGATGACCGAAAAATAGGTCATTATTTACCTCATCACGCTGTGGTGAAAGACTCATTGACAACACCTATTCGTATTGTCTTTAACTGTAGTGCTAAAGTAAAGCCAAGCAGTGTGTCTTTAAATGAATGTCTCCAAACGGGACCTAGCCTAACACAAAGGCTACATGATGTGCTGTTACGATTTCGCACTGGTATTTTCGCCTATACTGATGATATCAGCAAAGCTTTCCTCTGAGTAGGTTTGCAGGAGGAAGATCGTAACTACACAAAATTTCTCTGGATTAAGGACCCACTGGATCCTAACAGTGAAGTCATCACATATCGTTTTGCCTCAGTATTATTCGGAGCTACGTCCTCACCGTTTCTTTTGCAAGCAACATTAGACACACATTTGAGGAAATCAAATAGCCCTTATAAGGCAGACATTAGCGACAACTTGTATGTCGACAATTTCCAGGGAACAACTAATGATCAAACTAATTTGGTAGAAATCTACCATGAGGCTAACCGTGAGCTATTAGGAGCCAATATGCCACTACAGTCATGGGCCTCAAATAATGAATTACTCAACCGGGTAATCGAGAAAGAATTTCCAGGTTATCAGGTACCCAAGCAATTAAAGGTTCTAGGCATGGAATGGAACACCAGTACTGACGAGATGAATGTCAAGTCAGTACAAACCGATAACTCAACCCTTACCATGAGAACACTGCTCTCGCTTGTCAGTCAACCATTTGACCCTTTAGGCTTACTTAGTCCTATATTAATAAGGGGCAAACTCCTAATGCAGGAGTGCTGGCAGAAACATATGGGATGGGATGATCCATTACCAAGTGAGTTACAAGCTAAACGGCAGATACTCTCAACGGATTTTAATCAGTTAGGTGTTTTGAAATTTCCTCGTAATGCTTCAGGACCAAACTTACCCACCAATTTGCACGTTTTCTGCGATGCCTCTGGCAAAGCATACGGCGCAGTAGCCTACTTAGTTAATAGTGCACAATCAATTTTGCTCACATCTAAAGCAAGAGTTGCTCCCATTAAGAAGAGATCTTTACCTCAAATGAAGTTGACTGCATTGCTGGTGGGAGTAAGATTGGCTCATTGCCTGACAGAGACACTCAGTAATATCCACTTTGGTGAGATTGTCGTGTGGTCAGACAACGAGGCAGTCTTACAATGGGTAAGAAACAACAACAACAAGACTCCCTACGTCAGTAATCGTGTTAGGGAAATTCATGAGTTATCTGCTGGATATAAATTCAGATATGTTCCTACTAAGGACAATCCTGCAGATTATTTATCTCGAGGGTTAACGATAAAACAACTTATCAAGTCTTCGCTGTGGTTCAATGGACCTTCATGGCTTGTTGGTGGTCAGTGGCCCAAACAAAAGCCACAAGTCTTAGTGACCAATATCACCACTCCCATGAAAGAACCAGAACCTCAACGAATCTTAGCCATTGATCCTCACAATTATTCTAACTTAAGTAAGTTATTAAGAGTGACTGCACATGTGTTTGACTTTCTTGCTAAGATAGGAATTCGACATAAGTTTCCCAATCCTATCCTCTACTGGATCAAACGTGCACAACAAGAGACATATGGAAGCGAATATGAAAATCTTCCAGATAAATAAACTAAGTCTCTAGGTATCTGGTATGATGCCAACACTCATAATATACTAAGATGTGGAGGACGTTTGCTTCATGCAAAAATTGATCTGGACACGAAGAATCCAATTCTTCTACCTCGTCACCACATATCACTAAACTTCTTGTTTTACATCACCATCAATATGGTACTTTACATGGTGGAGTGTTAGATACTCTCACCGACCTTAGACAAAAGTACTGGCTTCCTCAAGGTCGTCAGACAGTTAAGTCAATAATTAAATTCTGTGTAATCTGTAAAAGATACGATGCTAGAGTATGTCCTTACCCAGGACCTCCACCACTCCCTGAAGAAAGAGTGGTTCATCTTCGTCCTTTTGAAACCACTGGTGTTGATTACACAGGAGCCTTACTTCTCACTGGCAACCCAGACAAGATACCAGCGAAAGCATACATTTGTCTCTTTACGTGTGCTACAACCAGAGGCGTACATTTAGAAGTGACTTCAGATATGAGTGCTGAAGCCTTCCTCCAGGCCTTTCGCAGATTTGCTGCTCGCAGATCCTGTCCCAAATTAATGATATCGGACAATGGTTCCAATTTTGTGGCAGGAGAAGCTTGTCTACGAGAAGTCTGGAATCACCCAGAAGTACAGTCAGTCCTGCAGAGACGACAATGTCACTGGAAATTTATAGCACCAAGAGCCCCTTGGCAAGGTGGGTTCTATGAGCGAATGATAGGCACAGTCAAGAAGTGTTTAAGAAAAACTTTACACAGACAAAAGGTCAGTTACTCCGAGCTCCAAACCATTGTTGTGGAAATCGAGGCGCGAGTCAATAACCGCCCATTAACATACCTGTCTGATGATTTCACCCAGAGAGAACCTCTGAGTCCCTCACACTTGATCCATGGAGGTCTACTGAGCCCTCTCATCCCTTTAACCGAAGAGGACCCCGTAGACCCGTCACATGTGACCAGAGGTGACTTGGTGGAAAGCTACCAGCATCTCTCAGGGGTTATTAGCAGGTGGAATGAGGTGTGGACTCTAGAGTACCTCACAGCTCTATGAGAGTACCACTACGGAGCTTCGAGTCCTTATAATAAAGTGCAACTAAAACCAGGGGACCTAGTACTAGTCGACAGTGATGGACCAAGGTCAGAGTGGCCCATAGGCAAAATTGTTGACATTCATCCAGATCATCAAGGTGTCCTGAGAGTAGTGAAAGTTTTATGCCGAGGTAACACTACTCTAAAAACTTTAGAGAAGCTGGTTCCTCTCGAATTGGCTGAGCGAGAACATCAACCAGATCCAGTTTCTCCAGTAGTTTCCGAGGACAGTAATTCTGATCCTCCGAGCAACCGCCCCACTAGAGCTGCTGCTCAACAATGTAAGCGGAAATTGCAAGCCTATTACAGCTCTGACCAAGAGTAATTCCTTTTACATCCAATTTAGATAACTATGATGATATTGTGGTGTGATGTCAAGTAACAAACCATTACAAGTCACTATGACCCAGGACATTCCCATCACAGTAGATTCTGTTGTTTGAACTGTGTGATTTAAATCTTTAATTGTTGTATAGGCTATAAATAACATTATTTATCTAGAGTATCTGAGAGTTTGCAGACTTAGAGATTTGTAACATACACATTACATGTCATAGAGACACCAGTCTCAGAGTTATTGTAAGCTTTCTTAATTATCAACTTTAGGTAATTCATAATAACATGTTCCATTTAACATGAAATCAGCAAGACTTAAGTTTCTTGTATGTCCTTGACAAATACGGGACATTCGTTATGTGTGTACTAACATACTAATATTAATACCAACTTCGGGATAGGTGTGTCAGTACTCCACATTACACTGCGACCCTAGAACTCTCCCCCCGGAGTTATGTTGGAAATTTCCAACACTAAATACAACCCTGTTGTATTATCATTAATTATTACTCAATCTACTAATCATTGTAGTGATTAAAATTAACCAAACGTAGAGTTCACATGTACTAATAATTACATCTGTACAATAAGGCTAGAATTCTTACGTCACCAGACGCCAGTATTGCGTCAGATTCCATTATAATAAACACAACTATATCCAGTGTGTGTCTGAGAATTGAATTTGATTCTCTATAAAACAACGGTGTTCTGTGTGATAATTAATTGCAGATAAACTGATCCCCAACTGATGCCAAATAGAGCGTTTATAGTTATAACTGTTATCTGGTAATAAATTTAACGTCACGCGTGAATGCCCTGGAGAGACTTTAATTCATCTCCATTGCTCGTTTACCATCGTAAAATGGGCAAATAATAATATTTAACTCCTCTGAATAATAAACCCGTCCTTATCCGAGCATTTCAATCATAACTGCGAGAAATGATAATATTCGTAGTAAATAATTTGTGTATCAAATGCGGGACGCGGAGTGGGGCAAGGGAGACGCTAGTACACGAGGCGACGGTTTCAGAGAGAGACGCCATTACCCAAGCCACCAGGGTAGACGCCACCAAGAGCTCCAGATGAAAGTCGCCACTGTGAGGTGTGAAGAACCTTTGCAGACAATAACTTAGCTGGTGTCAGTGTCACTTTACACAATGTGTTGAATTGTCAAGAGATTTAATTTGACATTCAGCCAGGAACCTGTTAAATTTGATTCCGTGTAGCCCAACGTGACCGGCCAGTGAATCGCGTCAACATCTAGGCTAGGCTAGACACCACGTGTTCGTTATAACGACGCCTGAACCTAGGACGCGAACTTCGGCAAGCCTTAACTTACACAGTGCCCTATTAGCTAAGTACCTTTATTCCCATTTGATGCATCATCTAGGAGGGGGTTATAGCTGGGTAGCTTGTCGTTACGCAGAGCGACTATAAAAAACCACAGGTTATTATTTACCTTCATTATTTAATTTAATTTTCTTGAACATAGATGTCTAGCAGCTTAATCTGTTGCTACTGAATATAATTTGATTTACAGCATGTGTGAAGAATTCTCCGAGCTGTCATTTCCCGTGTTAATCATCTCCCAGTGTTCCATGATGAGTCCAGGAGATTCCGAGGATGAGTCGTAACCGACTTCTTGGAAATCGTCTTCAAGCTAAGACCCTTTCCGTATTCTTTAAATTCCAGTATCTGTAGTATTATTCATGTAGAGCTCTGTTTCTTTGGATTGACATGTGTTTATTATAATTATTAATTTCCCATGTTATAATCTATGTTCTTATTGGTGATAAATATAATGATTCTATAATTGGTCATAGGATTAGATTATTGCATAATGGACTGGTGCACGAACCACACTAGTTCCTGGACATATATGAAGTTCCAGTAATAACCCCCCAATGTAGGTGTTTGAGGCTTTGATTCAGTTAAATTATACAGCCCATTAATTTATATGAGATCATATTCTCTAGCTTTATCCATAGTTACTGGTTCATCTAGGAATTTTCTAATGATAATTTTTTATTAGTTTCCCTCTTTACTATAAAAGCGGGTGGTCCTTCATAACAGAATTTCATTATATTAATATTTAAATAAATAGAGTCAAGCCCCAAATGTCCCACAACAATGTTTTTTCCAATACAAATGATAAAAATCAATGTGTTTTCATTAGAATTAACAAAAATGTTCCTGATTTTCCGTTTATATTACTGATGGAAGATGTACACGTAAAACCGCTCTAATCCGGCTGAAACGTCGATATACGCAAAAAAACAGAACTTCTCCCCTTTTGAATATCTTACTCAGTATTTTAACGAGAAGCAAATAGTTGATTAAAAATGAAGTATTTAATATTATTTCTAATCAATTATGTGTTTGCATCATTTTAATCGTGTATTTAATGAATTAATAACAATAAACTGAAAATTCACACAAACGGGGAAAAACGGCAAAATATTGCCTAATTTGATGATATTTTCTTTAAATCACATAAAGAAAAAGGGGGATGATAAACGTCAAAATATTGCTAAATTCGATCATTTTCAGTGCGAAACAAAATGCAACAAAACTTGCTTAAAATGCAATAGTAAGCGAAATTCTGAGATTTGATGGCGAAATCACATGTCGTGATACTACATGAAGTAGTACCGAAATATTGGTAAAAACGTAACGATTTTACGTATTTACGTAAAATCACACTACATAAAAAACGTGAAAAAAGTCACTATTTTTCCAAATTTGAGGATTTTAACTTCAAATCATAAAGCGAGGTATCGTAATATTTAGATCCAAGAAAAGACATATGACAATGTTTTTTCCAATACAAATGATAAAAATCAATGTGTTTTCATTATAATTAATTAAAATGTTCCTGATTTTCCGTTTATATTACTGATGGAAGATGTACATGTAAAACCGTCCTAATCCGGCTGAAACGTCGATATATGCCATAAAAACAGAACTTCTCCCCTTTTCAATATCTTACTAAGTATTTTAACGAGAAACAAATAGTTAATTGAAAATGAAGTATTTAAGGTTATTTTCTTATCAATTATGTGTTTGCATCATTTTTATCGTATATATAATGAATTAATAACAATAAACTGAAAGTTCAGAAAAACGTGGAAAAACGGCAAAATATTACCTAATACGATGATATTTTGTTTAAATCACAGAAAGAAAACGGGGATGATAAACGTCAAAATATTGCTAAATTCGAAGATTTTTAATACAACACAAAATGCAAGAAAACTTGCCTAAAAATGCAAAATTTTCGAAATTCTGAGATTTGAAGGCCAAATCATATCTCGTGAGAAAACATGAAGTAGTATCGAAATATTGGAAAAACGAATATATTTACGTAAAGTCACACTACATGAAAAACGTGAAAAAAAATCGCTATATTACCAAATTTGAGGATTTTAACTTCAAGTCATAAAGCAAGGTTTCGTATTATTTAGATCCTAGAAAAGACATATAAAAATGTTGTTTCCAATACAAATTATAAAAATCAATGTGTTTTCATTAGAATTAACTAAAATGTTCCTGATTTTCCGTTTATATTACCGAGGGAAGATGTACACGTAAAACCGCTCTCATCCAGCTGAAACGTCGATATATGCAATAAAAACAGAACTTCTCCTCTTTTCAATATCTTACTCAGTATTTTAACGAGAAACAACAACTTGATTGAAAATGAAGTATTTAAGGTTATTTTCTAATCAATTATGTGTTTGCATCATTTTTATCGTATATTTAATGAATTAATAACAATAAACTGAAAATTTTCCAAAACGTGGAAGAACGGCAAAATATTACCTAATTCAATGAAGTTTTGTTTGAACCACATAAAGGAAAAGGGGATGATAAACGTCAAAATATTGCTAAATTCGATAATTTTTAGTGCGAAACAAAATGCAACAAAACTTGCTTAAAATGCAATAGTAAGCGAAATTCTGAGATTTTATGGCAAAATCTTATGTCATGATACTACATGAAGTAGTTCCGAAATATTGGTAAAAACGTAACGATTTTACGTATCTACGTAAAATCACACTACATGAAAAACGTGAAAAAATCACTATTTTTCCAAATTTGAGGATTTTAACTTCAAATCATAAAGCGAGGTATCGTAATATTTAGATCCAAGAAAAGACATATGACAATGTTTTTTCCAATTCAAATGATAAAAATCAATGTGTTTTCATTAGAATTAACTAAAATGTTCCTGATTTTCCGTTTATATTACTGATGGAAGATATACACGTAAAACCGCTCTAATCCGGCTGAAAAGTCAATATATGCAAAAAAACAGAACTTCTCCCCTCTTCAATATCTTACTCAGTATTTTAACAAGAAGCAAAGAGTTGATTGAAAATGAAGTATTTAATATTATTTCTAATCAATTATGTGTTTGCATCATTTTAATCGTATATTTAATGAATTAATAACAATAAACTGAAAATTCACAAAAACGGGGAAAAACGGCCAAATATTGCCTAATTTGATGATATTTTGTTTAAATTACATAAAGAAAAAGGGGATGATAAACGTCAAATTATTGCTAAATTCGATGATTTTTGGACAACATAAAATGCAAGAAAACTTGCTTAAATATGTAAAATTTGCGAAATTCTGAGATTTGAAGGCCAAATCACATATCGTGAGAAAACATGAAGTAGTATCGAAAAATTGGAAAAACGAATATATTTACGTAGTCACACTACATGAAAAACGTGAAAAAAACGCTATATTACCAAATTTGAGGATTTTAACTTCAAATCATAAAGCGAGGTTTCGTATTTTTTAGGTCCTGCAAAAAGACATATAAAGACGTTGCATTCTATACAAATGATAAAAATCAATGTGTTTTCATTAAAATTAACTAAAATGTTCCTGATTTTCGGTTTATATTACTGATGGAAAATGTACACGTAAAACCGTCCTAATCCGGCTGAAACGTCGATATATGCCATAAAAACAGAACTTCTCCCCTTTTCAATATCTTACTACGTATTTTATCGAGAAACAAATAGTTGATTAAAAATGAAGTATTTAAAGTTATTTTCTAATCAATTATGTGTTTGCATCATTTTTATCGTACATTTAATGAATTAATAACAATAAAATGAAAATTCAGAAAAACGGCAAAATATTGCCTAATTCGATGATATTTTGTTTAAATCAGAGAAAGGAAACGGGGACGATAAACGTCAAAATATTGCAAAATTCGAAGATTTTTAGTACAACACAAAATGCAAGAAAACTTGCTTAAAAATGCAAAATTTTCGAAATTCTGATATTTGAAGGCCAAATCATATATCGTGAGAAAACATGAAGTAGTATCGAAATATTGGAAAAACGAATATATTTACGTAAAGTCACACTACATGAAAAACGTAAAAAAAATCGCTATATTACCATATATGAGGATTTTAACTTCAAATCATAAAGCGAGGTTTCGTATTATTTAGATCCAAGAAAAGACATATGACAAAGTTTTTTCCAATACAAATGATAAAAATCAATGTGCTTTCATTAGAATTAACTAAAATGTTTCTGATATTCCGCTTATATTACTGATGGAAGATGTACACGTAAAACCGCTCTAATCCGGCTGAAACGTCGATATATGCAATAAAAACAGAACTTCTCCCCTTTTTAATATCTTACTCAGTATTTTAACGAGAAGCAAATAGTTGATTGAAAATGAAGTATTTAATATTAATTTCTAATCAATTATGTGTTTGCATCATTTAAATCGTATATTTAATGAATTAATTACAATAAACTGAAAATTCACACAAACGGGGAAAAACGGCAAAATATTGCCTAATTTGATGATATTTTCTTTAAATCACATAAAGAAAAAGGGGATGATAAACGTCAAAATATTTCTAAATTCGATGATTTTTAGGATAACATAAAATGCAAGAAAACTTGCTTAAATATGTAAAATTTGCGAAATTCTGAGATTTGAAGGCCAAATCACATATCGTGAGAAAACATGAAGTAGTATCGAAAATTGGAAAAACGAATATATTTACGTAGTCACACTACATGAAAAACGTGAAAAAAACGCTATATTACCAAATTTGAGGATTTTAACTTCAAATCATAAAGCGAGGTTTCGTATTTTTTAGGTCCTACAAAAAGACATATAAAGACGTTGCATCCTATACAAATGATAAAAAACAATGTGTTTTCATTAAAATTAACTAAAATGTTCATGATTTTCGGTTTATATTACCGATGGAAGATGTACATGTAAAGCCGTCCTAATCCGGCTGAAACGTCGATATATGCCATAAAAACAGAACTTCTCCCCTTTTCAATATCTTACTAGGTATTTTAACGAGAAACAAATAGTTAATTGAAAATGAAGTATTTAAGGTTATTTTCTAATCACTTATGTGTTTGCATCATTTTTATCGTATATATAATGAATTAATAACAATAAACTGAAAATTCAGAAAAACGTGGAAAAACGGAAAAATATTGCCTATTTCGATAATATTATGCTTAAATAACAGAAAGGAAAAGGGGACGATAAACGTCAAAATATTGCTAAATTCGAAGATTTTTAGTATAACACAAAATGCAAGAAAACTTGTTTTCAATGCAAAATTTTCGAAATTCTGAGATTTGAAAACCAAATCACATATCGTGAGAAAACATGAAGTAGTATCGAAATATTGGAAAACGAATATATTTACGGAAAGTCACACTACATGAAAAACGTTTAAAAAATCGCTATATTACCAAATTTGAGGATTTTAACTTCAAATCATAAAGCAAGGTTTCGTATTATTTAGATCCTAGAAAAGACATATAAAAATTTTGTTTCCAATACAAATGATAAAAATCAATGTGTTTTCATTATAATTAACTAAAATGTTCCTGATTTTCGATTTATATTACCGATGGAAGATGTACACGTAAAACCGTTCTAATCCGGCTGAAACGTCGATCTATGCAATAAAAATAGGACTTCTCCACTTTTCAATATCTAACTCAGTATTTCAACGAGAAACAAATAGTTGATTGAAAATTAAGTATTTAAGGTTATTTTCTAATCTATTATGTGTTTGCATCATTTTTATCGTATATATAATGAATTAATAACAATAAATTGAAAATTCACAAAAACGTGGAAAAACGGCAAAATATTGCCTAATTCGATGATATTTTGTTTAAATCACATAAAGGAAAAGGGGATGATAAACGTCAAATTATTGCTAAATTCGATGATTATTAGTACAAAACAAAATGCAGGAAAACTTGCTTAAAAATGCAAAATTTGCGAAATTCTGATATTTGAAGGCCAAATCACATATCGTGAGAAAACAGGAAGTAGTATCGAAATATTGGTAAAACGGATATATTTACGTAAAATTACACTACATGAAAAACGTTAAAAAAAATCGCTATATTACCAAATTTGAGGATTTTAACTTCAAATCATAAAGCGAGGTTTAGGATTTGTGTTTGCATCATTTTTATCGTATATTTAACGAATTAATAGAAATAAACTGAAAATTCACAAAACGTGGAAAAACGGAAAAATATTGCCTAATTCGATGATATTTTGTTTAAATCCCATAAAGGAAAAGAGGATGATAAACGTCAAAATATTGCTAAATTCAATGATTTTTAGTAAAAAACAAAATGCAAGAAAATTTCCTTAAAAATGCAATATTATGCGAAATTCTGAGATTTGAAGGCCAAATCACATATCGTGAGAAAACATGTAGTAGTATCGAAATATTGGTAAGAACAAATATATTTACGTAAAGTCACACTACAAGAAAAACGTGAAAAAAAGTCGCTATATTACCATATATGGGGATTTTAACTTCAAATCATAAAGCGAGGTTTCGTATTATTTAGATCCAAGAAAAGACATATAAAAATGTTGTTTCCAATACAAATGATAAAAATCAATGTGTTTTCATTGAAATTAACTAAAATGTTCCTGATTTTCCGTTTATATTACCGATGGAAGATAAACACGTAAAATCGTTCTAATCCGGCTGAAACGTCGATATATGCAATAAAAACAAAACTTCTCCAGTTTTCAATATCTTACTCAGTATTTTAACGAGAAATAAATAGTTGATTGAATATGAAGTATTGAAGGTTATTTTCTAATCAATTATGTGTTTGCATCTTTTTTATCGTATATTTAATGAATTAATATCAATAAATTGAAAATTCACAAAAACGTGGAAAAACGGCAAAATATTGCCTAATTCGATGACATTTTGTTTAAATCACATAAAGGAAAAGGGGATGATACACGTCAAAATATTGCTATATTCGATGATTTTTAGTACAAAACAAAATGCAAGAAAACTTGCTTAAAAATGCAAAATATGCGAAATTCTGAGATTTGAAGGCCAAGTCACATATCGTGAGAAAACATGTAGTAGTATCGAAATATTGGTAAAAACGGATATATTTACGTAAAGTCACACTACATGAAAAACGTGAAAAAATTCGCTATATTACCAAACTTGAGGATTTAGCTTTCAAATCATAAACCGAGGTTTCATATTTCTTAGATCCTAGAAAAGACATATAAAGATATTGCTTCTAATACAATCTTGAGGTTATCTTGAGATGATTTCGGGGCTTTAGTGTCCCCGCGGCCCGGTCCTCGACCAGGCCTCCACCCCCAGGAAGCAGCCCGTGACAGCTGACTAACACCCAGGTACCTATTTTACTGCTAGGTAACAGGGGCATAGGGTGAAAGAAACTCTGCCCATTGTTTCTCGCCGGCGCCTGGGATCGAACCCAGGACCACAGGATCACAAGTCCAGCGTGCTGTCCGCTCGGCCGACCGGCTCCCTCGATATTAGGTATATTATTATATATATTAGGTTAGGTAGCCGAAAGAGTTAAGTTAGGTTAGGTTAGGTAGGTTAGGTAGGCGAAAAACAATTAATTCATGGAAACATGGCTTATTAGGCAAATTGAGCCTTGCATAGTAGGCTGAGAAGTGCGTTCTGGCTACTAGGTACGACATATATATATATATATATATATATATATATATATATATATATATATATATATATATATATATATATATATATATATATATATATATATATATATGTCGTACCTAGTAGCCAGAACGCACTTCTCAGCCTACTATGCATGGCCCGATTTGCCTAATAAGCCAAGTTTTCATGAATTAATTGTTTTTCGACTACCTAACCTACCTAACCTAACCTAACCTAACTTTCTCGGCTACCTAACCTAACCTAACCTATAAAAATAGGTTAGGTTAGGTTAGGTAGGGTTGGTTAGGTTCGGTCATATATCTACGTTAATTTTAACTCCAATAATAAAAAATTGACCTCATACATAATGAAATGGGTAGCTTTATCATTTCATAAGAAAAAAATTAGAGAAAATATATTAATTCAGGAAAACTTGGTTTATTAGGTAAATAGGGCCTTGCATAGTAGGCTGAGAAGTGCGTTCTGGCTACTAGGTACGACATATATATATATATATATATATATATATATATATATATATATATATATATATATATATATATATATATATTGGTGTATACTGGCAGCAGGTTTTCTTTCAAACATGTTTCATTGAATATGACCGCATATTCTGTATTTATTATTTTCTGGTTTAGGGCTTCTATCCCTCTAACTATTTTCTTAGCATCAGGGCTTAATTGGAATAGGAGTTCTATTCCAATTCTCCTATTGAACTCCTATTCCAATTAAGCCCTGATGCTAAGAAAATAGTTAGAGGGATAGAAGCCCTAAACCAGAAAATAATAAATACAGAATATGCGGTCATATTCAATGAAACATGTCTGAAAGAAAACCTGCTGCTAGTATACACCAATATATATATATATATATATATATATATATATATATATATATATATATATATATATATATATATATATATATATATATATATATATATATATATATATATATATATATGTCGTACCTAATAGCCAGAACGCACTTCTCAGCCTACTATTCAAGGCCCGATTTGCCTAATAAGCCAAGTTTTCATGAATTAATGTTTTTTCGTCTACCTAACCTACCTAACCTAACCTAACCAAGCTTTTTTTGGCTACCTAACCTAACCTTACCTATAAATATAGGTTAGGTTAGGTTAGGTAGGGTTGGTTAGGTTCGGTCATATATCTACGTTAATTTTAACTCCAATAAAAAAAAATTGACCTCATACATAGAGAAAAGGGTTGCTTTATCATTTCATAAGAAAAAAATTATAGTAAATATATATTAATTCAGGAAAACTTGGCTTATTAGGCAAATCGGGCCTTGAATAGTAGGCTGAGAAGTGAGTTCTGGCTACTAGGTACGACATATATATATATATATATATATATATATATATATATATATATATATATATATATATATATATATATATATATATATATATATATATATATGTCGTACCTAGTAGCCAGAACGCACTTCTCAGCCTACTATGCAAGGCCCGATTTGCCTAATAAGCCAAGTTATGATGAATTAATTGTTTTTCGACTACCTAACCTACCTAACCTAACCTAACCTAACTTTTTCGGCTACCTAACCTAACCTAACCTATAAAGATAGGTTAGGTTAGGTTAGGTAGGGTTGGTTAGGTTCGGTCAAATATCTACGTTAATTTTAACTCCAATAAAGAAAAATTGACCTCATACATAATGAAAAGGGTAGATTTATCATTTCATAAGAAAAAAATTAGAGAATATATATTAATTCAGGAAAACTTGGCTTATTAGGCAAATCGGGCCTTGAATAGTAGGCCAAAAAGTGCGTTCTGGCTACTAGGTACGACATATATATATATATATATATATGTCGTACCTAGTAGCCAGAACTCACTTTTTGGCCTACTATTCAAGGCCCGATTTGCCTAATAAGCCAAGTTTTCCTGAATTAATATATTTTCTCTAATTTTGTTCTTATGAAATGATAAAGCTACCCATTTCATGATGTATGAGGTCAATTGTTTTTTATTGGAGTTAAAATTAATGTAGATATATGACCGAACCTAACCAACCCTACCTAACCTAACCTAACCTATCTTTATAGGTTAGGTTCGGTTAGGTAGCCGAAAAAGTTAGGTTAGGTTAGGTTAGGTAGGTTAGGTAGTCGAAAAAACATTAATTCATGAAAACTTGGCTTATTAGGCAAATCGGGCCTTGCATAGTAGGCTGAGAAGTGAGTTCTGGCTACTAGGTACGACATATATATATATATATATATATATATATATATATATATATATATATATATCGTACCTAGTAGCCAGAACGCACTTCTCAGCCTACTATGCAAGGCCCGATTTGCCTAATAAGCCAAGTTTTACTGAAGTAATATATTTTCTTAATTTTTTTTTCTTATGAAATGATAAAGCTACCCATTTCATTATGTATGAGGTCAATTTGTTTTTATTGGAGTTAAAATTAACGTAGATATATGACCGAACCTAACCAACCCTATCTAACCTAACCTAACCTATCTCTATAGATTAGGTTAGGTTAGGTAGCTGAAAAGGTTAGGTTAGGTTAGGTTAGGTTAGGTAGGTTAGGAAGTCGAAAAACAATTAATTCATGAAAACTCGGCTTATTAGGCAAATCGGGCGTTGCATAGTAGGCTGAGAAGTGCGTTCTGGCTACTAGGTACGACATATATATATATATATATATATATATATATATATATATATATATATATATATATATATATATATATATATATATATATATATATATATATATATATATATATATTATATATATATATATATATATATATATATATATATATATATATATATATATTATATATATATATATATATATATATATATATATATATATATATATATATATATATATATATATATATATATATATATATATATATATATATATAAGAAGGCAAGTCCTAGTCAACAACGGCTTCTCCAATGGTTTCGTCGAAGACATCATAAGAAGGAAAGTGAAACGCCATGCAACCTCTGAAGAGACAACTAACACAATACCTATACCCCCTATTAGACTATTTTACAGAAACTTCTTTTCCACAGCCCATAAAACGGAGGAAAGGGTCCTGAAAGATATTGTCAGTAGAAACGTTATCCCTACAGACAAAAATCAGAAGATACAACTGACGATTTACGATAAAACCAGAAAAAACGGCCAGCCTACTCATGAGAAACTCTCCAGACACAAAGAAGAACGCTTCAAAAGAGACCAACGTCGTCTAAGCCTTCAAATGCCCTCTTAGGGACTGTAAGCCTAAAAAAAACCAGTATATAGGCAAGACAACAACATCTCTTTCCAGGCGTTTAACGATGCATTAGCAACAGGGCTCCATTAAGGAACATATAATCTCTTCCCACAAACAAACCATCACCAGAGAAATCTTAGCAAACAACACAGAAATCATCGATAGATACAGCGATAGCAGGCGGCTTGACGTCTGCGAGGCACTACACATCAAGAAGTCAACACCAGCAATCAACAGCCAATTAATGCACAACTATATTCTACCCACTTGAAGACTCCGCTCCAATATAGAAGCATCAAGAAATATGGACCAATAGGCTTTCAACAATTACTTCCATTCAATACCCATTGTTTCGTGTTCTGTCTTGTGTTTGAATTTAATACCCATTCAATACCCATTGTTTCGTGATCTGTCTTGTGTTGGAATTTAATACCCATTCAATACCCATTGTTGAAAGTTCGTTTTAACCTCATCCACCTCACCCAAATGTAGATATAAACTCAAAGATGTGTAAGCTCTATTAAGTTTCAGTTGTGTGTTTGTAAACTAAAGTCTTTGAAAATGTAATAAGTTTTACGAAACGCGCTCAAGTGTCGCGTCAGACTAGAAATAAAAATGAATTTTGGAGAATTGATCTTTGAATTACCATCAACAGTGAAAAGAAACGTAAGAAAGATAGAGAAAATTCGTGTTAGAATTAGTAATCTTACTTTTTCGGTCATATTTAATAATATATGTCTACAGGAAAGACTGCTACCAAAATATATTAATATATATATATATATTTGATGATTACAAGATATACATGGGTTGATACAAAAATAATAATGCAAAAAGGTGCTTAAAGGTTATGGATTTCTTGAAAAACACAACAATGGGAAACATTGATCAATGTCACAGACGGGTTCGATCATTGTTGCAAGTCAAACACTTCTTCGAATTCCTCTGAAGTTGGACTAGTGCCCAAGACGCAACAGGCATTTCCCCTCTGAATCGCAACACTGAGGCGCTGGAACAAGAAACTTTTTGCTCTCTGGTCTTTTGTAGCGCTGATCAATTTGTCCCCCAATTCCTTCAGGAACTTCAATGCACATTTTCCCCACGAACCGAGGGTCTCCGAGCCGATCGGAACAAAGCTGTAGCAGTGTGCTAGACCTCTGTATTTAATAATTTTCTGCGATTCCCTGAAAGAAGCAGCACCATCGCTTTCGCGTGTGCTGTAGTGGAGGTAGGTACTGGCCAGTGTGGCAGCGCACGTGTAGTCCCATACCACTTGCTTACCATCCTTCCAAGGTAGCAAGGTGACCCCATCAGGGCGCTTCTGAGGGTCGTTAGGTCTGGATAAGTGTGGTTCTCTTTGTGCCGGGCAGCGGGCTGTGGCGAGGCTCCTCTTGATGATGTCGTTGACTTCTTCATGTCTTGCAATTTTACCCTGTGATTTACGACATACCAGACCATGACGACCATATTGGTCTGCCATCGCAGTTCCGCAGATGCACCTATGTTCGGTGAGGATGGGGGCGGCAAGGCGAAGGGCAACTCCAATGCGGAGAGCGTCATGACTGAGGCGAGTTCCCAGGGCTGCATTGGGCACAGCAAATAAATAATCCCCGGTGTGGGGTGCTGTTACCGCTAGGAGGCGGGCTTTGTTTTCAGCATCAGCGTTGTCAATCATTGCTGTGACAGTCTTTTACATTATGGGGCTATCCCAGTGGGCCTGCTTGTGGTCTTTTGGGACTTGTGGTCGGGGTTGAGGGTGTGCAATGGTGTCCCATTGTCTGGCTGCTTCGATGAACGTTTGATCATGAGTTCCCGCTGTCTCTCTCATACGATCTGGTAGGATCTGCCCTACCAATTCGTTGGCTTACATATATATATATATATATATATATATATATATATATATATATATATATATATATATATATATATATATATATATATATATATATATTAGTATATTTTGGTAGCAGTCTTTCCTGTAGACATATATTATTAAATATGACCGAAAAAGTAAGATTATTAATTCTAACACGAATTTTCTCAATCTTTCGTACATTTCTTTTCAAATTCATGTTAGAATTATTAATCATACTTTTTCGGTCATATTTAATAATATATATATATATATATATATATATATATATATATATATATATATATATATATATATATATATATATATATATATATATATATATATATATATATATACGTTTTTATTTTCGTGATATACACACACATATATATATATATATATATATATATATATATATATATATATATATATATATATATATATATATATATATATATATATATATATTATATATATATATATATATAAATATATAAATATATATGTCGTACCTAGTAGCCAGAACGCACTTCTCAGCCTACTATGCAAGGCCCGATTTGCCTAATAAGCCAAGTTTTCCTGAATTAATATATTTTCTCTAATTTTTTTCTTATGAAATGATAAAGCTACCCATTTCATTATGTATGAGGTCAATTTTTTTTTATTGCAGTTAAAATTAACGTAGATATATGATCGAACCTAACCAACCCTACCTAACCTAACCTAACCTATCTTTATAGGTTAGGTTGGGTTAGGTAGCCGAAAAAGTTAGGTTAGGTAGGTTTGGTAGTCGAAAAACAATTAATTCATGAAAACTTGGCTTATTAGGCAAATCGGGCCTTGCATAGTAGGCTGAGAATTACGTTCTGGCTACTAGGTACGACATATATATATATATATATATATATATATATATATATATATATATATATATATATATATATATATATATATATATATATATATATATATATATATATATATATGTCGTACCTAGTAGCCAGAACGCACTTCTCAGCCTACTATGCATGGCCCGATTTGCCTAATAAGCCAAGCTTTCCTGAATTAATATATTTTCTCTAATTTTTTTCTTATGAAATGATAAAGCTAACCATTTCATTATGTTTGACGTCAATTTTTTTTATTGGAGTTAAAATTAACGTAGATATATGACCGAACCTAACCAACCCTACCTAACCTAACCTAACCTATCTTTATAGGTTAGGTTAGGTTAGGTAGCCGAAAAAGTTAGGTTAGGTTAGGTTAGGTAGGTTAGGTATTCGAAAAACAATTAATTCATGAAAACTTGGCTTATTAGGCAAATCGGGCCTTGCATAGTAGGCTGAGAAGTGCGTTCTGGCTACTAGGTACGACATATATATATATATATATATATATATATATATATATATATATATATATATATATATATATATATATATATATATATATGTCGTACCTAGTAGCCAGAACGCACTTCTCAGCCTACTATGCAAGGCCCAATTTGCCTAATAAGCCAAGTTTTCATGAATTAATTATTTTTCGACTACCTAACCTACCTAACCTAACCTAACTTAACTTTTTCGGCTACCAAACCTAACCTAACCTATAAAGATAGGTTAGGTTAGGTTAGGTAGGGTTGGTTAGGTTCGGTCATATATCTACGTAAATTTTAACTCCAATAAAAAAAAATTGACCTCATACATTATGAAATGGGTAGCTTTATCATTTCATAAGATAAAAATTTGAGAAAATATATTAATTCATGAAAACTTGGCTTATTAGGCAAATCGGGCCTTGCATAGTAGGCCGAAAAGTGCATTCTGGCTACTAGGTACGACATATATATATATATATATATATATATATATATATATATATATATATATATATATATATATATATATATATATATATATATTTAAGATTAGTTTATATATTTTTTTTAAGAGTACCACCTCTAGCTGGAAGAAGGGGGACCCATAGCCTCGGAGGAAACCACGCATAACGCATTAGAGGGAATGTTTAGATCCCCTCCAATACAGTTTCTGTGTGCTTTTCTCCTACCACCCCCTTCCGTTTTTATTTTTTGTGCTTTATTAGGCATTTGATGGTTACAAGATATACATGGGTTGATACAAAAATAATAATGCAAAAAGGTGCTTAACGGTTATGGATCTCTTGAAAAACACAACAATGGGAAACATTGATGAATGTCACAGACGGGTTCGATCATTGTTGCAAGTCGAACACTTCTTCGAATTCCTCTGAAGTTGGACTAGTGCCCAAGACGCAACAGGCATTTCCCCTCTGAATCGCAACACTGAGGCGCTGGAACAAGAAACTTTTTGCTCTCTGGTCTTTTGTAGCGCTGATCAATTTGTCCCCCAATTCCTTCAGGAACTTCAATGCACATTTTCCCCACGAACCGAGGGTCTCCGAGCCGATCGGAACAAAGCTGTAGCAGTGTGCTAGACCTCTATATTTAATAATTTTCTGCGATTCCCTGAAAGAAGCAGCACCACCGCTTTCACGTGTGCTGTAGTGGAGGTAGGTACTGGCCAGTGTGGCAGCGCACGTGTAGTCCCATACCACTTGCTTACCATCCTTCCAAGGTAGCAAGGTGACCCCATCAGGGCGCTTCTGAGGGTCGTTAGGTCTGGATAAGTGTGGTTCTCTTTGTGCCGGGCAGCGGGCTGTGGCGAGGCTCCTCTTGATGATGTCGTTGACTTCTTCATGTCTTGCAATTTTACCCTGTGATTTACGACATACCAGACCATGACGACCATATTGGTCTGCCATCGCAGTTCCGCAGATGCACCTATGTTCGGTGAGGATGGGGGCGGCAAGGCGAAGGGCAACTCCAATGCGGAGAGCGTCATGACTGAGGCGAGTTCCCAGGGCTGCATTGGGCACAGCAAATAAGAAATCCCCGGCGTGGGGTGCTGTTACCGCTAGGAGGCGGGCTTTGTTTTCAGCATCAGCTTTGTCAATCATTGCTGTGACAGTCTTTTCCATTATGGGGCTATCCCAGTGGGCCTGCTTGTGGTCTTTTGGGACTTGTGGTCGGGGTTGAGGGTGTACAATGGTGTCCCATTGTCTGGCTGCTTCGATGAACGTTTGATCATGAGTTCCCGCTGTCTCTCTCTCTCTCTCTCTCTCTCTCTCTCTCTCTCTCTCTCTCTCTCTCTCTCTCTCTCTCTCTCTCTCTCTCTCTCTCTCTCTCTCTCTCTCTCTCTGTATATGTATATATATATATATATATATATATATATATATATATATATATATATATATATATATATATATATATATATATATATATATATATATATATATATATATATATATATATATATATATATATACATAACCTTTAAGCACCTTTTTGCATTATTATTTTTGTATCAACCCATGTATATCTTGTAACCATAAAATGCATAATAAAGCACAAAAAATAAAAAAGGAAGGGGGTGGTAGGAGAAAAGCACACAGAAACTGTATTGGAGGGGATCTAAACATTCCCTCTAATTGCGTTATGCGTGGTTTCCTCCGAGGCTATGGGTCCCCCTTCTTCCAGCTAGAGGTGGTACTCCCTATATATATATATATATATATATATATATATATATATATATATATATATATATATATATTTCTAATATATCATGTGAATTGGCAACAGTGGAGACAGCAGCGTGGCTTGCTAGTCAGAATATTAGACCTGTAATATTCGAGTCAACTTCCAGCTTGAGTACAAGAAGCTTTTATTGTGTAGTTGCCAGCAGTTTCCTCTTTATTATTTTCCATAAATAATTATATTTATTATAAACTACCTCTGTTTATGCATATAAATTTAATCATTCTTAATTAAGTTATTTTAATGTTTGTTTTTGCACAGTATTGCTGCTTATTAAGGAAGTTAATTTTATATAAATTTACCATTCATTATGTTGTGAGGGAGCGAATGTGGGGCATCCTGACACCACGTTAGTCAGTAACTGGGAGACGGGCGTTAGGTCAACTGTTCTGATAAGTGTTTTGTATAAATTTTTCAGTTTTTACACTAGTAGTTACAATTGTCTGGGGGGAGGGGAGAATATCTTATTAGATTATAAAAAAATTTATAGGCCATCTGATTACTGATATACCTGAAGGAATAGTAACCTTGATTTATATATATATTTATTTTATATAAACCTTTTATTTACCTGTGTGATATTTGCAACCTTAGTGAAATTTTCTGCTTATTATGTATGTGACGTAGTGATGTGACAATCTGGTTGGACATTAAGAGACAGGGGATCATTTTAATACTCCTAGAACAAGCCCTTACTAACCCCTGTAGTGCATTGAGCTATGCGTACCAGTACGTAACACCACACACACACACACACACTACCACTATCACACACCCAACCACTACCAAACACCCCACCACTACTACACACTTAACCACTACCACACATACACACCTAACCACTACCACACACACTTCCACTACCACACACCCCACCACTACCACACACACTACCACTACCACACACCCCACCACTTCCACACACACTACCACTACCACACACACCACCCTTACAACATACACTGCCGATACTATACTCCCCACCATTACCACACACCCTACCGCTATAACACACATTACCACTACCACACACCCCACCACTTCCACACACACTACCACTACCACACACCCCACCACTGCAACACACACTACCACTACTACACACCCCACCACTTCCACACACACTACCACTACCACACACCCCACCAATTCTATACACACTACCACTACAAAACTCCCCACCACTACCACACACACACACTACCACACCACCACTACCATACACAATAGAACTCGCACTACCACACTACAACTACCACACACTCTACCACACCACCACTGCCACACACACGCCACAACACACACCATCACACCACTGTTTCGAACCCAAGTCCATCATCAGAGCACGGAGCAGCGATATCAACGCCATCTGTGAGTCCGCTCCCGAAACCCCCACTAATTGTATGATGCCATTTAGTAGTGACAAGACTATAAAAGCCAGAAATGCTAGAATCTTTCTAGCATTTCTCTTATGTTTCTTCTTTACTGTAGATGGTAGTTGAAAAATGAATTCTCCAAAATTCCATTTTTTTTCAAGTCAGTAATTAATTCTCCAAAATTCAAGTCAGTAAGTTTTGCTTCCTAGTGTCCCAGTGTACTGATGACGTGTCTGCATTCACAGAGTCGACTTCACGAGGATACACTTAGTGAGACTGTGGTTTGGCTGGCCCGTGGCCAGGATAGACTCATTGCTGTTTCCTGGTACCTGCAGAGGATAGTACTACGGATGAGGAAACACGATAGCTTACATGACTGGATCGCCAGCATCGAAGAGCGCTTAGTGTTCCATAAGACACTTTTGTACATATTAGGTGTACTTTAGTTAGGATTATTCACGAGGTGATGGAAAAAGTTATCATATGTAAATATAGCGACATTTTATGAAGTGTAGTATTCAATACAACCCCCCTTTTGTTTTACTTGCATTACCGAGCTCACTCCGTGAAAGCCACTACTTACTTGGGGCCGGATACCAGAACTTTAGTACCACCAGAAAAGAACCCGGTTGTGACTCATCGTGGCCGTAACATAATTGGCATCCCCAGCGGGATCCAACCTCTTGTCAAGTACGTTTGACAGGGGTGGTGACGCAGTGCAATCCCCTGTGAATAATTCCCCTGTTTGTTATTTTTAGATCGTCACATGTGCCTGTGCTCAGTGTCATTAAGTGGAGTATTGGCGAGCGCGGTGCTCGGTTATTATAAGTGCCTAGTGTCAAGTGAAGCGGGGTGTTAAGTACTCGTGCACCACTTAGGTGATAAAATGGCAGAGAGAGTGACCATTGAGGATCTGGACGATGTTCAGAAATTTCTGAACAAGGAGGACTGTCTTGCTAGATTGAAATATCTGGGAAAGCAAGAACTTGTGCTGGTGAGTGCCTATCTAGAGATCAAAATACGTGAGAGTGATTCCCGTGTCAAAATCTTATCGAAGGTTCATAAGCACTTAAAGGCCGGGGAGAAGCAGGAAAGCGAGATACAGAGTGCAAAGGAAAGTGTGGTGGTTTCCACTGAACAGGAAGATAAAGGCAGTGACGGTGAACTGAATATAAGTTTTCTAACTTTAAAAATGCGTACCTTAGAAATAAATCGTGAGATAGAGTGGAAGAAGTTAGAAATAGAACGGGAAATGAAAGAGACGGAAATAGAAATGAAAGAAAAGGAAATAGCGAAGGAAATGGCTTTGAAAGAGAAGGAAATAGAATTAGAGCGAGAAAGAGCAAGAGAAGAGCGAGAAAGACGAGAAAAAGAAATGGAAATGAAAACGGTTAGAATTAGAGCGAGAAAGAGAAAGAGAAGAACGTGAAAGGCAAGACAAGGAGAAGGAAAGAGAAGAAAGAAGACAAAGTGAAGAACGAGAAAGACAAGAAAAAGAAAAGGAAAGGCTACACGAGTTAGAAGTGTTGCGATTAGGTGGTCAGAGGAAAATAACGGAAACAAGTAGATTCGATCCAGTGAGAAATATAAAGATGTTCCCAAAATTCAACGAAAAGGAACTTTCGAAGTTCTTCGCTGCCTTCGAGAAGGTTGCTGCCTCTTTGGGTTGGCCAAAGGAGAATTGGGCCCATCATGATACAGTCCGTCTTGACTGGGAAGGCCCAAATTGCCTACTCCATGTTGTCCCTTGACTCCAGTGATTACGACAAGGTGAAGAAGGTAGTGCTCATGGCTTATCAGTTGGTGCCTGAAGCTATTAGGCAAAGGTTCAGGAACCTGAAGAAGACTCCAGAGCACACGTTCACCGAGTTTGCGAACATCAAGAAACGGCTTTTTCAGGAGTGGTGTGCTTCTCGAAAGGTGAAGACGAAAGAACAACTCGAGCAGCTCGTTTTGTTGGAGGACTTTAAGGAATGTTTGGCTGGATACCTCAAGACATACGTAGAAGAACAGCAGGTAGAGACCTAGAGAGCGGCTGTCACCATGGCTGAGGAGTACATCCTAACTCATCGATCCTCTACTAGGTATGTCCCGAAGAATTACCCACGTCTGTTTGGCAAATCTCGACCGGAAGAAGAGAGACCCGTCCCACAGTGTTTGAAGACGCCCCCAGGTACTCCCCAAAGGACTACTCCTAGCAGTCCAAAACATCGTAGTCCAAGGAGGAACGTAGTGTGTTGGACTTGTGGGCAGAGAGGGCACATTGCTGCTATGTGCCGAGACAGAAGAAGTAACGGCCCACATAGGGAAGTAATGCTGATGGGTTGTGTGACACCACCAGCTGGAACCCAGTCTCTAAGGACGAGTAAAGGACCAGGATTGTTTGCCCCTCACACTTCAGGCGGGTATGTAACGAGTGATCATACTGGTAGATCAGTTGTAGTGCTCAGAGATAGTTGAGCAGCCCAGGCCCTGATCGTGAGAGACTCGTTACTCGAGGGAGTGAGTGTAGATGGGAGACAAAAGTTTGTCCTAGTTGGGTTTCCTTTGACGCGGTACGTTTCCCCCTTAGTGCAAGTACACCTAGACTCGCCCTACTTCAGTGGAACATGTGCGTTGGCCGTAGTTGATACCCCTGCCTATAGCCGGGGATAGACGTAGTACTAGCCAACGACTTGGTGACAGGTTGGAACTACGATCATCTCAAGATTGTGGACGAGCCAGCTGGAGCAGCAATAAGGTCTAAGGTGTCAACAAGAAACATTAATACCCAGGTACAGGCAGACTTGAAATTATATAACTGGTTTAATTCTCCCTCTACCCAACAGACTGAGAACATTCCAACAGATTCTGCCGACTCTTCTCCCGACGAGAAACATGGGGCTACAGCGACAGAAGCAACAGAGCAAGAAGAGGGCCCCTCATGTACAAGCGCCCACGGATACCCAAGAGTCTGGAGTGACGGTAGATAAGTACTTGCGGTATGACAAGGAACAATGTTCACAGAACCGGTCAGAGATTCCCCAGACGTCAGAGGTATGTGAGGTATGTGCGCAGGTTCTAGTGCCCTCTTTGATCCAAGCCAGGCTAATGGATATAGCCGGCTATGGACATTACAGGCTCATGAAACTTATTCCTAAGTTAACCAAATGTTTCTTAGTGGTATTTGTTTTATTTGTGTGTGTGCTCTAAGCAAAGACCAGTGGACGAACCGTCAGATGATGGCTCCTATGAACATCGTGGAGGGACACCAGGGATTAGAGACTTGACCTGTGAGTATTGCAGTCGAAGAAGGGACCCGGAAGGTGATTGTTGATACAGGGAGTAAGGGAAATGTTTTTATGAGTGTTCCCAACAGGGTGACCCCCCCCCCAACCCCCCCCCCCCCGCGTAATTGCTGAGCGTGGATTCAACATTATACGGAACGTTGGTCGACCTGACGGTAGAAGAGCGAACACAATCTTCAATGTACAAGCAACCCTGTTGGGACTAGGTGTGGGCCTAGTAAGCGGTTATGCTGTAAGTACAGATTTAAATATTATTTCTGTTACTCCAAATCATCTGTCCCCTGCATTCCAGGTTCCCGTCTCCCTGAAGGACTGCCAGACCGGTACAAGAAATGCCTTCTGCGACCAGCCACCAGAGGTGCCACGACACAGGGAGGTGTCGATTCACCCCCAGATCGAGCCTCTGTAGATCCTTACTTAAGACACGTGAGATAATTGTGCCCCTGACTAGCATCTCAGTGAGGTTGTTGGAAGTCACATCAGGCAGGTCATTGCCTATGATCTTCGAGTTTTCCTTGTTCCTGATTCCCCTGTTAAAGCAGTTTTGCAGACAAGACATCCTCGCCACATCAGTCTATTGTTTAAGTACGTCTGTTTGGTTTTGTACTAACGTACTAATTTGGTTTGTTTTCCTTTGTTTTAGAAACCCAAACCAAATTCCTTTTTGGTGGGGAGGTGTTACGAACCCAAGTCCATCGTCAGAGCATGGAGCAGCGACATCACTGCCATCTGTGAGTCCACTCCCGAAACCCCCACTAATTGGACAACGCCATTTAGTAGTGACAAGACTATACCAGCCAGAAACGCTAGATTCTTGTCCTAGTAGTTCGAGAGGTAGCTGAGGCTGACCTCTGGTGAGGTGGCGCTTAGAAAATCAGCGCCATCTATTGTAGGTGGAGTTAGGTGTATGTGTCTAAGTCAGTAAGTGTTGCTTCCTAGTGTCCCAGTGTACTGATGACGTGTCTGTATTCACAGAGTCGACGTAGGGCTGCTGTGATACGAGGACAGTCAGTCTACCCAGGGCAGCCAAGGTCTCTACACCGGTCTGCTGTACGGAAGCAGTGAGCCGCCGCCAGAAGAAAACTGTGAAGTGTTCTACTGTCTGGCTGTGGAGTGGCAGTGACGGGATTCGCCGTACCCAGGGCTGGCTAATAGAAGAGACGACTGACTAAGGTGTTGAAGAGGAGAGTAACCAGCAAGTTGCACGAAGCTTCTGCCTAGGGCTCGTTACCCTAATATTTGCTCGTGAAGTGGCCCAGCAGCGCGAGGCTGAAGGTATCTACCAGCACCAGGCTGGACTGTGATTGTGGGCCTTCACGAGGAAACACTTAGTGAGACTGTGGTTTGGCTGGCCCGTGGCCAGGGTAGACTCATTGCTGTTTCCTGGTACCTGCAGAGAATAGTACTACGGATGAGGAAACACGATAGCTTACATGACTAGATCGCCAGCATCAAAGAGCGCTTAGTGTTCCATAAGACACTTTTGTACATATTAGGTGTACTAATACTTTAGTTAGGATTATTCACGAGGTGATGGAAAAAGTTATCATATGTAAATATAGCGACATTTTATGAAGTGTAGTATTCAATACAACCCCCCTTTTGTTTTACTTGCATTACCGAGCTCACTCCTTGAAAGCCACTACTTACTTGGGGCCGGATACCAGAACTTTAGTACCACCAGAAAAGAACCCGGTTACGACCCATTGTGGCGGTAACAATGCCGTAACAACACACATACACTACCACACCACCAATACTATACACAATAGAACTCGCTCTACCACACTACAACTACCACACATCCTACCACACCACCACCGCCACACACGCCCCTACACACACCACCACCACATTCACACTACTACACACCCTACCACATACACCACCACTACCACATACACCACCACTACCACAAACACCACCACTACCACACACTCCAACATTACTGCACACACGGCAACACTACAACTAGCACACATACCACCACTACCACACACTCCAACACTACTGCACACACTGCAACTACCACACACACCACAACTACCACACACACACACACACACTACCACACCTCCAACATCATGCACTACCACACCACCACTACTACACACACCATCACTACCACACACAGAAACTTTTTAACCCAGCATGTCAAAGAACCCACAAGGATGAGAGGAAATGACGAACCAGCGAGACTCGACCTGGTCTTCACCCTGGACGACTTTGAGGCCCCAGTAGGAATGAGCGACCACAGTGTATTGGTGTTTGAGTACCTGATGGAAGAAGGGTTATTGAACTCGAGGAGGGATACCGAAACCAAAAGGTTAGCATACCGAATGCTAAACTATGAGGAGATAAGAAAATTCCTAACAGATATAGCATGGGAAACAGAGCTCAGTGAAAAGACGGCCCAAGAAATGATGGACTACATCACGCAAAAGTGCAAGGACGCAGCAAACAAGTTTGTCCCAGCCCAAAAGGAAAGCAGTGAAATGAAGATGAGAAACCCATGGTTTGATCAGAGATGTAGGCTAGCTAAGCAGCAAAGTAAAAGGGCATGGAAAAACTAAAGGAATAACAGGACACCGGAGAGCAGAGAAAGATACCAGAATGCCAGGAATGAATATGTTAGGATGAGAAGAGAGGCAGAAAGACAATACGAAAATGACATCGTAAGCAAGGCAAAGACTCAGCCTAAATTACTGCCTAGCCACATCAGGAGAAAAACAACAGTAAAGGAACAGGTTATGAAATTAAGGATAGAGGCTGAAGGATTCACTACCAACGACAAGGAAGTGCGTGAGGAACTGAATATGAAATTCCAGGAGGTCTTCACCTTAGAGCAAGGAGAAATCTCAGAGATAAGAGAGGGAAAAGCTAACCAGGAACCACTAGAAGAGTTTGAGATTACCAGCAGGGAAGTAAGGAAGTGTTTACCAGAGTTTGATGTGACAAAGGCTATAGGCCCAGAAGGAATCTCCCCTTGGATACTAAAAGGAGGAGCAGAAGAACTGTGCCTACCACTCTCCATAGTGTATAACAAATCACTGGCAACAGGGAAACTGCCAGAAATGTGGAAAGCAGCTAAAGTTGTCCCGATATACAAGAAAGGGGATAGACAGAAGGCACTGAATTACAGGCCAGTGTCCCTAACCTGCATACCATGCAAGCTGATGGAGAAGATTGTGCGAAGAAAGCTAGTGGAGCACCTGCAGCGAAAGAACTTTGTAACACAGCATCAACATGGGTTCAGGGATGGCAGGTTCTGCCTCACAGGGTTATTTGAATTCTACGACCAGGCAACAAATATAAGGCAAGAAAGAGAAGGGTGGGGCAGACTGCATATTTTTGGATTGTCAGAAAGCCTTTGATACAGTGCCACACAAGAGGCTAGTGAAAAAGCTGGAGATGCAGGCTGGAGTGCAAGGGAAGGTACTCCATTGGATAAAGGAGTACCTAAGCAACAGGAGACAACGAGTCAGTGTGAGGGGTAAGGTCTCAGATTGGCGAGACGTTACGAGTGGAGTCCCGCAGGGGTCAGTCCTTGGACCTATACTGTTTCTAATATATGTAAATGATCTCCCAAAGGGTATAGAATCGTTTCTCTCAATGTTTGCCGATAATGCAAAAATTATGAGGAGGATTGAAACTGAGGACGATAGTAGGAGGATACAAGATGACCTAGACAGACTGAGTGAATGGTCCAACAAATGGCTGTTGAAGATCAACCCGAGCAAATGCAAAGTAATGAAACTAGGCAGTGGAAACAGGAGGCCACACACAGGATACAGAATAGGAGATGAAGTACTTAATGAAACGGTCTGAGAGAAAGATCTAGGAGTTGATATCACACCAAACCTGTCTCCTGAAGCCCACATAAAAAGAATAACGTCTGCGGCATATGCGAGGCTGGCTAACATCAGAACAGCGTTCAGGAACCTGTGTAAGGAATCATTCAGAATCTTGTACACCACATATGTAAGACCAATCCTGGAGTATGCGGCCCCAGCATGTAGCCCATACCTTGTCAAGCACAAGACGAAGCTGGAAAAAGTCCAAAGGTGTGCAACTAGACTAGTCCCAGAACTATGAGGCATGAGTTACGAGGAAAGGCTGCGGGAAATGCACCTTACGACACTGGAAGACAGAAGAGAAAGGGGAGACATGATCACTACCTACAAAATCCTCAGCGGAATCGACCGGGTAAACAAGGATAAACTATTCAACACTTGTAGGACGCGAACAAGGGGACACAGGTGGAAACTGAGTACCCACATGAGCCACAGAGACGTTAGAAGGAACTTTTTCAGTGTCAGAGTAGTTAACGGATGGAATGCATTAGGCAGTGATGTGGTGGAGGCTGACTCCATACACAGTTTCAAATGTAGATATGATAGAGCCCAGTAGGCTCAGGAACCTGTACACATATTGATTGACAGTTGAAAGGCGGGACAAAAGAGCCAAAGCTCAACCCGCGCAAGCACAAATAGGTGAGTATAAATAGGTGAGTACACACCAGCACTACGACAAACAACATCACTACCACACACACCACCACTACCACACACACCACCACTACTACAAACACCACCACTACCACACACACCACCACTACCACACACACCACCACTACCACACACACCACCACTACTACAAACACCACCACTACCACACACACCACCACTACCACACACACCACCACTACCACACACACCACCACTACTACAAACACCACCACTACCACACACACCACCACTACCACACACACCACCCCTACCACACACACCACCCCTACCACACACACCACCACTACCACACACACCACCACTACCACACACACCACCACTACCACACACACCACCACTACTACACACACCACCACTACCACACACACCACCACTACCACACACACCACCACTACCACACACACCAACACTACCACACACACCATCACTACCACACACACCACTACTACTACACACACCACCACTACCACACACACCACCACTACCACACACACCACCACTACCACACACACCACCACTACCACACACACCACCACTACCACACACACCACCAGTACCACACACACCACCACTACTACACACACCACCACTACCACACACACCACCACTACCACACACACCACCACTACCACACACACCACCACTACCACACACACCACCACTACTACACACACCACCACTACCACACACACCACCACTACTACACACACCACCACTACCACACACACCACCACTACCACACACACCACCACTACCACACACACCACCACTACTACACACACCACCACTACCACACACCACCACTACCACAAACACCACCACTACCACACACACCACCACTACCACACACACCACCACTACTACAAACACCACCACTACCACACACACCACCACTACCACGCACACCACCACTACCACACACACCACCACTACCACACACACCACCACTACTACACACACCACCACTACCACACACACCACCACTACCACACACACCACCACTACTACAAACACCACCACTACCACACACACCACCACTACCACACACACCATCACTACCACACACACCACAACTACCATACACACACCTCCACTACCACACACACCACCACCACCACCTCGCAAACTACCACACCCCCATAGCCACATGCACAACTACACCACCATCCCCACCGTTTCTCACTCCTCACTTTAGATGACTTTAGATGTCTCTTGAGAATAACTTTAGGGGTATAAGAGTACCTTTGATGACTCTGAGAATGACTTTGATGTCTTAGAGAACAACTTTGAAGACTTAGAGAACAACTTTGATGAACGAAGATGTCTTAGAAAGCTTTTCTAATGAATGAAAGGTTACTTAAAGAATAACATTTGATAACTGTGATTAACTTTTTGATGACTGAGATTAATTTTTAATGTCACTGGGAATAACTTCTATGACTTAGAGAATAACTTTGATAAATGAAAGTGACTTAGAAATTACCTTTGATAACTGAGAATAAATTTGATGACTCTGAGAATGACTTTGATGTCTTAGAGAACAACTTTGATGACTTAGAGAATGACTATGATGAACGAATGTGAGTTTGAGATTACCTTTGATGACTTTGATGACCACAACTACCACACACACACACACACACACTACCACACCTCCAACATCATGCACTACCACACCACCACTACTACACACACCATCACTACCACACACAGAAACTTTTTAACCCAGCATGTCAAAGAACCCACAAGGATGAGAGGAAATGACGAACCAGCGAGACTCGACCTGGTCTTCACCCTGGACGACTCTGACATAAGAGAAATCGGTTTTGAGGCCCCAGTAGGAATGAGCGACCACAGTGTATTGGTGTTTGAGTACCTGATGGAAGAAGGGTTATTGAACTCGAGGAGGGATACCGAAACCAAAAGGTTAGCATACCGAATGGGAAACTATGAGGAGATAAGAAAATTCCTAACAGATATAGCATGGGAAACAGAGCTCAGTGAAAAGACGGCCCAAGAAATGATGGACTACATCACGCAAAAGTGCAAGGACGCAGCAAACAAGTTTGTCCCAGCCCAAAAGGAAAGCAGTGAAATGAAGATGAGAAACCCATGGTTTGATCAGAGATGTAGGCTAGCTAAGCAGCAAAGTAAAAGGGCAAGGAAAAACTAAAGGAATAACAGGACACCGGAGAGCAGAGAAAGATACCAGAATGCCAGGAATGAATATGTTAGGATGAGAAGAGAGGCAGAAAGACAATACGAAAATGACATCGTAAGCAAGGCAAAGACTCAGCCTAAATTACTGCCTAGCCACATCAGGAGAAAAACAACAGTAAAGGAACAGGTTATGAAATTAAGGATAGAGGCTGAAGGATTCACTACCAACGACAAGGAAGTGCGTGAGGAACTGAATATGAAATTCCAGGAGGTCTTCACCTTAGAGCAAGGAGAAATCTCAGAGATAAGAGAGGGAAAAGCTAACCAGGAACCACTAGAAGAGTTTGAGATTACCAGCAGGGAAGTAAGGAAGTGTTTACCAGAGTTTGATGTGACAAAGGCTATAGGCCCAGAAGGAATCTCCCCTTGGATACTAAAAGAAGGAGCAGAAGAACTGTGCCTACCACTCTCCATAGTGTATAACAAATCACTGGCAACAGGGAAACTGCCAGAAATGTGGAAAGCAGCTAAAGTTGTCCCGATATACAAGAAAGTTGATAGACAGAAGGCACTGAATTACAGGCCAGTGTCCCTAACCTGCATACCATGCAAGCTGATGGAGAAGATTGTGCGAAGAAAGCTAGTGGAGCACCTGCAGCGAAAGAACTTTGTAACACAGCATCAACATGGGTTCAGGGATGGCAGGTTCTGCCTCACAGGGTTATTTGAATTCTACGACCAGGCAACAAATATAAGGCAAGAAAGAGAAGGGTGGGGCAGACTGCATATTTTTGGATTGTCAGAAAGCCTTTGATACAGTGCCACACAAGAGGCTAGTGAAAAAGCTGGAGATGCAGGCTGGAGTGCAAGGGAAGGTACTCCATTGGATAAAGGAGTACCTAAGCAACAGGAGACAACGAGTCAGTGTGAGGGGTAAGGTCTCAGATTGGCGAGACGTTACGAGTGGAGTCCCGCAGGGGTCAGTCCTTGGACCTATACTGTTTCTAATATATGTAAATGATCTCCCAAAGGGTATAGAATCGTTTCTCTCAATGTTTGCCGATAATGCAAAAATTATGAGGAGGATTGAAACTGAGGACGATAGTAGGAGGATACAAGATGACCTAGACAGACTGAGTGAATGGTCCAACAAATGGCTGTTGAAGATCAACCCGAGCAAATGCAAAGTAATGAAACTAGGCAGTGGAAACAGGAGGCCACACACAGGATACAGAATAGGAGATGAAGTACTTAATGAAACGGTCTGAGAGAAAGATCTAGGAGTTGATATCACACCAAACCTGTCTCCTGAAGCCCACATAAAAAGAATAACGTCTGCGGCATATGCGAGGCTGGCTAACATCAGAACAGCGTTCAGGAACCTGTGTAAGGAATCATTCAGAATCTTGTACACCACATATGTAAGACCAATCCTGGAGTATGCGGCCCCAGCATGTAGCCCATACCTTGTCAAGCACAAGACGAAGCTGGAAAAAGTCCAAAGGTGTGCAACTAGACTAGTCCCAGAACTATGAGGCATGAGTTACGAGGAAAGGCTGCGGGAAATGCACCTTACGACACTGGAAGACAGAAGAGAAAGGGGAGACATGATCACTACCTACAAAATCCTCAGCGGAATCGACCGGGTAAACAAGGATAAACTATTCAACACTTGTAGGACGCGAACAAGGGGACACAGGTGGAAACTGAGTACCCACATGAGCCACAGAGACGTTAGAAGGAACTTTTTCAGTGTCAGAGTAGTTAACGGATGGAATGCATTAGGCAGTGATGTGGTGGAGGCTGACTCCATACACAGTTTCAAATGTAGATATGATAGAGCCCAGTAGGCTCAGGAACCTGTACACATATTGATTGACAGTTGAAAGGCGGGACAAAAGAGCCAAAGCTCAACCCGCGCAAGCACAAATAGGTGAGTATAAATAGGTGAGTACACACCAGCACTACGACAAACAACATCACTACCACACACACCACCACTACCACACACACCACCACTACTACAAACACCACCACTACCACACACACCACCACTACCACACACACCACCACTACCACACACACCACCACTACTACAAACACCACCACTACCACACACACCACCACTACCACACACACCACCCCTACCACACACACCACCCCTACCACACACACCACCACTACCACACACACCACCACTACCACACACACCACCACTACCACACACACCACCACTACTACACACACCACCACTACCACATACACCACCACTACCACACACACCACCACTACCACACACACCAACACTACCACACACACCATCACTACCACACACACCACTACTACTACACACACCACCACTACCACACACACCACCACTACCACACACACCACCACTACCACACACACCACCACTACCACACACACCACCACTACCACACACACCACCAGTACCACACACACCACCACTACTACACACACCACCACTACCACACACACCACCACTACCACACACACCACCACTACCACACACACCACCACTACCACACACACCACCACTACTACACACACCACCACTACCACACACACCACCACTACTACACACACCACCACTACCACACACACCACCACTACCACACACACCACCACTACCACACACACCACCACTACTACACACACCACCACTACCACACACCACCACTACCACAAACACCACCACTACCACACACACCACCACTACCACACACACCACCACTACTACAAACACCACCACTACCACACACACCACCACTACCACGCACATCACCACTACCACACACACCACCACTACCACACACACCACCACTACTACACACACCACCACTACCACACACACCACCACTACCACACACACCACCACTACTACAAACACCACCACTACCACACACACCACCACTACCACACACACCATCACTACCACACACACCACAACTACCATACACACACCTCCACTACCACACACACCACCACCACCACCTCGCAAACTACCACACCCCCATAGCCACATGCACAACTACACCACCATCCCCACCGTTTCTCACTCCTCACTTTAGATGACTTTAGATGTCTCTTGAGAATAACTTTAGGGGTATAAGAGTACCTTTGATGACTCTGAGAATGACTTTGATGTCTTAGAGAACAACTTTGAAGACTTAGAGAACAACTTTGATGAACGAAGATGTCTTAGAAAGCTTTTCTAATGAATGAAAGGTTACTTAAAGAATAACATTTGATAACTGTGATTAACTTTTTGATGACTGAGATTAATTTTTAATGTCACTGGGAATAACTTCTATGACTTAGAGAATAACTTTGATAAATGAAAGTGACTTAGAAATTACCTTTGATAACTGAGAATAAATTTGATGACTCTGAGAATGACTTTGATGTCTTAGAGAACAACTTTGATGACTTAGAGAATGACTATGATGAACGAATGTGAGTTTGAGATTACCTTTGATGACTCTGAGAACATCTTTGATGACTTTGAGAATGACTTTTGAGAACATCAGTAGTATTTTTCGATTGCTCAGAGATTAACTTTTGATAACATAGAGAATAACTTTTATGTCTTAGAGAACAATATTGATGTCTTAGAGAATAACTTTGATGAACGAAGGTGACTTAAAGAACAACTTTTGATGAACGAGAGTGAGTTAGAGATTACCTTAGATGACTCTGAGAATACCTTTGATGACTCTGGCAACACCTATGATGACACTGAGAACAACTTTTGGTAGCTCTGAGAATAAGTTTTGATGACTCTGATGTCTCTGAGAATAACTTTGATGTCTCTGATAATACCTTTAGATGTCTTTGAGAGTAATTTTGTTGAACAAAGATATCTCAGAAAGCTTCTCTGATGAATGAAAGAAAACTTAGAGATTAACTTTAATGACTGTATTTAACTTTTTGATGGCTCTGAGGACAGCTTTGTTGAATGAGGATGTCTTAGAAAGCTTCTCTGAATAACGAAGGTGACTTAGAGATTAACTTTGATGACCGAGATTAACTTTAGAAGTCTCTGAGAATATCTTTGATGTGTTGAAAAGTACCTTTGGTGTGTTTGAGAGTGTCCTTGATGTCTCGAAGAGTGTCTTTGTTGTCTCGAGAGGTGTCTTTGATGTCTTAAAGGATGTCTTTGATGTCTCAAAGGATGTCTTTGAGTGCAACTTTGATGTCTTTGAGTAAGGACATTGTCCTTGATGTCTCGAAGAGTGTCTTTGACTATATTTCTTACTTAACGACTTATAATTTTAGTTACGAAAGTGCTGAAAAGTTACATTCGACTATTTTTAATTAAGAACGGTGTTGAACGAGGCTAATCCTGACTATTTTTAGGTGATTGGATAATAAGTTTAGTTGAGAAATGACGAAAATGACTATGTTTTTAGTTGATTGGCGAAAGAGTTTTAGTTATGGAACGTTAAATAACATGTAAGGGAATGAACACAGAGAACATATGGGGAACATGGCAAAGAAGACAGAAAACATGTAAAAAAAAGTTGATGAAAACAGTGAACATGCTGAGAATATGAATTTACAGAGAACATGAAAACATGATAAGGATAATAGAGAATACAAAGAATGAACAATGAACTTGTGAAGAACATAGAGAATATGACAAAAAATGTAGAAAATCATGTAAGTTAAGGTGATAAACGAAGTGTTCTTGTGAGGAACATGAATATTGACAAAGAACACAAAAATATGGAAGACAGCATGAATATTGAGTATAAACGTTGTAAAGAGAACATGCGATGAACATGAAAACATAGAAAACATGACTAGAATTTGTAGAGAACATCATGAGACTAAGAGAAAGATCACAAAAATAATGGAGATAATTGTGAAAATATGAACTGAATGGGCTGTGAACATTTGAAGAACATGGACCACCACCGTCTTTCACTCACCACCATCTCTCACTCATCACCACCGTCTCTAACTCACCACCACCATCACCACTGTCTGTCACTCACCACCACCACCACCACCGTCTCTTACTCACAACCACCATCACTGTCTCTCACTCACTCACCACCACCATTACCATCACTCATTCACTCACCACCACCACCACCACTATCTGTCACTCACCACCACCACCGTCTCACACTCACCACCACCACCGGCTAACACTCACCACCACCACCACCGTCTTTCACTCACCACCATCTCTCACTCATCACCACCGTCTCTCACTCATCACCACCATCACCACTGTCTATCACTCACCACCACCACCACCACTGTCTTTCACTCACCACCACCACCATCATCACCATCTCTCACTCACCAACACCAACATCACCACAGTCTTTCACTCACCATCACCACCACCACCACCGTCACTCACTCACCACTACCATTACCGTCACTCACTCACCACCACCACCACTATCTCTCACACACCACCACCACCGTTTCTCACTCATCACCACCACCACCGTCTCTCACTCACCACCACCACCACCGTCTCTCACTCACCACCACCACCACCGTCTCTCACTCACCACCACCACCACCGTCTCACACTCACAACCACCACCATCATCACCATCTCTCACTCACCAACACCAACATCACCACTGTCTCACACTCACCACCACCGTCTTTTACTCACCACCACCACAACCACCTTCACCGTTTCTCACTCACCACCACAATCACCACCACCGTCTCTCACTCACCACCTCCACCATCTTTCACTCACCCCCATCTCTCACTCATTACCACCACCGTCACTTAAACACCACAACGACCACCACCACCACCACAGTCTCTCACTCACCACCACCGTCACTCACTTACTACCACCACCACCTTCTCTCACTCACCACCACCTTCTCTCACTCACCACCACCGTCTCTCACTCACCACCACCACTGTCTCTCACTCACCACCAACACTACCATCTCCAACTCACCACCACCATCACCACTGTCTGTCACTCACCACCACCACCACCATCTCTTACTCACAACCACCATCACTGTCTCCACTCTCTCACCACAACCACCGTCTCTCACTCACCACCAGCATCTCTCACTCACCACCATCACAACCACCGTCTCTCACTCACCATCAGCACCACCACCACCGTCTTTCACTCACCACCACCACCGTCTCTCACTCACCACCACCACCGTCTCTCACTCACTCACCACCACCACCAAAACTGTCTTTCACTCACCAACACAACCACCACCACTGTCTCTCACTCACCACCACCACCACCACCACTGTCTTTCACTCACCAACACAACCACCACCACCGTCTTTCACTCACCACCACCACCATCATCACCATCTCTCACTCACCAACACCAACATCACCACCACCGTCACTCACTCACCACCACCACCACCACTGTCTCTCACTCACCACCATCACCACCGTCTCTCACTCACCACCACCACCGTCTCACACTTACCACCACCACTACCACCAGGTTGAGGGTGTAGCAGGTTAAGGGTGTAGCTTGTTGAGAGTGTAGCAGGTTGAGTGTGTACCCGGTTGAGAGTTTAGTAGGTTGAGTGTGTAGCTGGTTAAGGGTGTAGCACATTGAGTGTGTAACCTGTTGAGGATGAAGCAGGTTGAGTGTGTAACCGGTTGAGGGTGTACCCGGTTGAGAGTGTAGCCGGTTGAGGGTGTAGCAGGTTGAGGGTGTAGTCGGTTGAGGGTATAGCAGTTGAGGGTGCAGCCGGTTGAGGGTGTAGCTGGTTGAGGGTGTAACCGGCTGAGGGTGTAGCCGGTTGAGAGTGTAGCTGGTTGAGGGTGTAGCCGGTTGAGGGTGTAGCCGGTTGAGGGTGTAGCAGGTTGAGGGTGTAGCCGGTTGAGGGTATAGCTGGTTGAGGGTTTAGCCGGTTGACGGTGTAGCAGGTAGAGGGTGTAGCAGGTTGAGAGTGTTGCCGGTTGAGGGTGTAACCGGCTGAGGGTGTAGCCGGTTGAGGGTGCAGCAGGTTGAGGGTGTAGCAGGTTGAGGGTGTTGCCCGTTGAGGGTGTAGCCGGTTGAGGGTATAGCTGGTTGAGGGTGTAGCAGGTTGAGGGTGTTGCCGGTTGAGGGTGTTGCCGGTTGAGGGTGTAGCAGATTGAGGGTGTTGCCAGTTGAGGGTGTAGCAGGTTGAGGGTGTAGTTGGTTGAGGGTGTAGCAGGTTGAAGGTGTTGCCAGTTGAGGGTGTAGCAGGTTGAAAGTGTAGCTGGTTGAGGGTGTAGCAGGTTGAGGGTGTTGCCGGTTGAGGGTGTAGCTGGTTGAGGGTGTAGCTGGTTGAGGGTGTAGCAGGTTGAGGGTGTTGCCGGTTGTGGGTGTAGCAGGTTGAGGGTGTAGCTGGTTGAGGGTGTAGCAGGTTGAGGGTGTAGCCGGTTGAAGGTGTAGCTGGTTGAGGGTGTAGCTGGTTTAGGGTGTAGCAGGTTGAGGGTGTAGCCGGTTGAAGGTGTAGCTGGTTGAGGGTGTTGCCAGTTGAGGGTTATCACGGCCTGTGTCGTACTGATGTTATCAGTAGTGATACGTTTTGGTGTCATAGAGCTAGTGAGAATTTGGCGGTGGTGGTCCTTACAATGTTGTCTAGGGAGTATAAGGAGTAAGGGAAACAGCCTAGTACACAAGTCACAAATTTATACTTAGAAGTCACACAGGAATACATTTAACAAGGCGTTTTCCTCACAACATAAGATCACTATGTATTATAAACTCAAGTGGCTCTGACTACCCCACGGCTCTTTCTTGCATTAGCACAGAACCAGCACCCAGTCCGAAGCATCTATATATAGTTTGAATGGCTTAGAGTAGTCAGGAGTAGCTAACACTGGACCAGATGACAACATTCCTTTTAATTTAGTTAATGCATCCTGACATTCCTGAGACCATCTAAACTTTACATTTTTACACAGCAAGTTTGTCAAAGGAGCTGCAAAATTTTTACAGAACTTCCTATAATAAGCACACATTCCTAGATATCTTTGTACCTCCTTCTTGCTAGTCAACACTGGATACTCTAATATATCATTTATTTTATTTTTGAGTGGTAACACCTTCCCATTTCCCACTTCATATCCTAAGTAAGAAATACTAGCTCTAGCAAAAGTACATTTATGTAAGTTTACAGTTAAATTAGCCTCCTTTAAGCATTTTAATAGTTGAGCTAAACCTTTCATATGGTCCTCCCAATTATTGTGAAAAATTACAATATCATCCAAGTAAGCTCTACATTGTGGTATGTCTTTTAACGCTAAGTTCATAAGACGCTGGAAAGTTGTTGGGGCATTTTTCAGCCCAAAAGGCATTAAAGTGAATTCATACAACCCATCTGCAGTTATAAATGCACTCATCTCCCGAGCTCTTGGTGTTAAAGGAATTTGCCAGTACCCTTTTGACAAATCTAGTTTGGAAACAAACTTGGCATTACCAACACTGTCAATACAATCATCTAAGTTAGGCATTGGAAAGTTATCATCAACAGTCATTACATTTAGCTTACGGTAGTCAATGACCAACCTGTGAGTTCCATCCTTCTTTGGAACCAAAATACAAGGACTACTCCAACTGTTGCTGCTAGGTCTCACCAATCCATGTTGAAGCATGTAGTCGACTTCTTTCCGGATGAGATTCAGCTTTGCAGGTTTGACTCTATATGGGTGTCACTTGACTGGTTGGTGGTCTGTCACCTCGATGTCGTGGTGAATAACTGTAGTCTGGGTGGGAATATCGCCAAAGATGTCTGCATGAGAAGTCAGCAACTGCTCCAAGTCCTGCTTCTGCTCTGATGACAAATGTTCCACCATTTCTGGACATTATCCAACTACTCCCCATTACTAAAATAAGGTACATGAGCATTAGGTACACTATTAAAATCACATTCCCCATTATTCTCATCTACATGGGATACACTAAGCACCTGGTTGGTATTGGTAGTTCCCTTCTGTGTTAGTTTCATCCTATTCACATGCTCTACTATTTCCTTTCTCTTGAGATCAGGTGTTTGGATTACATAATTGGTGGGACTGAGTTTCTTTATCACTGTATAAGGACCTTGGAACCTATGCAACAATGTTGGTCCCTGTCGTGCCATTAATACCACCACTTTATCACCTGCCTCAAAATGTCGTTGCTTTGTCTTTTTATCATACTGTGCCTTCATTTTTCCTTGAGCTTCTTTAAGATGAATTAAGGCTTTAGCCCTGTTTTTATTTAACTTATCTTGTAAGTCATGAATATAGTTTACCTGCACAACACTCTTTGGATTTCCGACCAACTTATCTCTTAAGATGGTTAGTGGACTTCTCACCTCATGGCCAAAAACTAATGAGTTGGGTGAACACCCCAGGGACTCCTGATAAGTGTCCCTCAGTGCCATGAGCATCAGTGGAAGACCATCATCCCAGTCTCTGCCAGTTTCCATGCAACTGGTTCTCAGCATTTGCTTAAGGGTTTGGTGCAGCCTTTCCAAAGCACCTTGGCTCTCAGGATGGTAAGTAGTGGATGTCTTATGGAGGATGCCAAAGTCCTCACAAAACTGCTGACAATCTTTGGAAGTGAAATTAGCCCCATTATCTGTCTGTATTACTTTTGGTAAACCAAAAATAGTACAAAATTTCATTATGTGCCTTACTACTACTTTCGTTGTAGTATTTCTCACAGGGAATGCCTCAGGAAAGCGAGTAGTCTGACACATCATGGTGATGATATACATATTACCACTCTCGGTTCTAGGCAATGGGCCTACTACATCAACAATAATATGGGTAAAAGGTTCCTCGGCTACCACAATTGGTTGTAAAGGAGCTTTTGGTATTACCTGGTTTGGTTTGCCAGTTTTTATACATACAGGACATTCATTACAATACTGGATGACATCTTTCTTTAATCCAGACCAGGTAAAGTACTTGCTTATTTTATTATATGTTTTTACAATACCCTGATGACCGCCTATTGGTGAATCATGGGCTACACTTAGCACTTTTTCTCTATAACCCCTCGGTAGGACTACTTGATTAACTACCTCCCAAGTGTGTGACACAGGTGAGCTCCTAGGTCTCCACTTACGCATCAACACCTCTTTAGTGTAGTAATAAGTCATAGCCTCCGATTCTGCTTCTAGTTCAGTTACTGCCCTATTATGCAAGTCAGTCAACGTAGGATCAGTTCTTTGCTGATGAATAAAAATTTGATTTTGATCTCAAGTCTGAAGAGCCAGATGTGGTAACTGGACTACACTCTCCCCTACCCCTTTTCCTAGGTGGTTTGGTGGAGGTGCTCCCCATCCTGTTCCCATCTCTTTCTTCCAACTTAGCCATAAAAGTGTCACAAAGATCCTCTTCACTATTTGATTTGTTAACCTCTAATTTTGTCTCCTGACTTACATTATTGGAAGTTTGTGATATTTGAGACTCTGATTTTGACTGGGTCACAGCACATGCTGGGTACGTTACCTTGTCCTCAGGATCTGTCCGTGTCCTAATCACCTCTGGCTTAGTTAGCATTATTGGGTGGTCATCTCTTAACTCGATTACCAGCAAGATCATTCCCCACAATTAGATCAATACCAGCAACTGGTAATTTAGGACTAACACCAACTAAACCTTTGCCTTTAATAAAATCACAGTCTAGGTTTACTTCTCTCAAGTGTACAGTCTGGAAATCTCCTGTGATTCCCTGTATAATCATTATCTTCCCAGTCTCTGTGGACTGTATATATGGTACCACACTCTCTAATAATAAAGATTGGGATGCTCCTGTATCCCTCAAAATTTTAACATCATGCCACAAACCATTTGCACACTGTAATTTTCCATTTGATATAAACGCTCCAAAATGATTTATAGCAAGTGCTTTTTTCCCCGTTATTTTTGTTAAACATTTGGTTTTTCTCCCATCGCACACTGTGAGTGCCATAGGCCTCTTTTCTGGGTGGAGAAACCAACAACTCTTAACAACATGACCCTTCCTATGGCAGTAGGAACACTGTCAACTCTGGGTGAGGCTTATTACTAGTGTGATCCTCTTTGGGTTTCACATTACTCTCTTTACCACCTGACACCTTTGAAAAAGTGTTTCCTTGACCTGCTGTTGGGTACATGTGGGACCCAAAACTGACGGAGGAGTTTACTGCTCGACCAGATCCTTGTCTATTTGATTGAATTTTATTTTTAAAAGTTACTTTATACATCAACTCATATTCATCTGCTAATTTAGCCAACTCATAGATATCTCTGGGTAATTTCTCTGCCAAATACAAAGCCACATATGAAGGTATGCAAGATAAAAATTCTTCTACTAGGAGTAAATTTTTAAGAGTCCAGATCCCTAATTTTTTCTGCATCTAACCATTTATTAAACATGTGATATTTCTCTTGTGCAAATTCTACCAAGGTTTGACTTGGGTCTCTTCTCAGTTGTCTAAACTTCTGCCTATAAGCCTCAGGAACAAGTTGATAAGCAGTAAGGATGGCTGCTTTTACCTTCTCATAGTCAAAACTGTTACTCAAAGGCATAGCTGCAAATATTTTCTGTACCTTTCCCACCAACTGACCTTGAAGACGAGATACCCATTGTGTTTCAGGCCATTCCATACTCCGTGCCAACTTTTCAAAATGTATGAAGAATTGGTCTGGGTCAGACTCACAGAATAGAGGAAACTTGACATTTTTGTTAATCTTTAACTGCCCAGGTGTTCCTAAATCGTCAACACCGGTATTTTCTGATCTAATTCCCAAATCTGCTAGCCTAATCTCTAACTATTTTTTTTCTGAGCTAGCTCCACTTCTAACTCTTCATAGCTAGTTTTTGAGTTTGCTCTGCCTCTATCCTCTTCTGAGCTTGCTCTGCCTCAAACTGCACCTTCTTTAGTTCCAATTCTGCCTGCCACTGCATCTGAGTCTCCACCTTTCCTGTAGTTACAACATTTGTACCACTAGTGGATGGGGACTGCTCTAATATTTCCTGTGGGAGAATTTACACTGGGAGAAAAACCCAGTGCATCATTCTCTCTCTTAGCAGTTCCGTCTTCACCATTCCCATGTGCAATAATAGTCCATAGCGCTTGCCAACAGCCACTAGGATAGACTTTTTTGCCGCTTTCAAACCCTCAACACTAGGATTGTCGACAATTTGTTGTGCTATCAAATCCATTTTTAGTGTGCTAAGATACAGCAGACTCCAAAACAAATATATAATTCTGCACCACCTCTCTCTTTTCAGGCTGAGAATTTGTTTTGAAAACTGATAAGGACTGTGCTTAGTTTACTTGACTGCCCTGTCAACTGGTAAATTTTGTTGCACTCGAGAACACGTACAAAAATTTCCTAAAACACTTTTCATAAAGATTAATAAAATGTTCATAAATAAGTAAGAAAGTACATATTCATATTATACCAATATTAAAAATATTCTATATATCTACACAAGTTAAAGTGAAAAAAATAAGCTACACAATTTTTATATCAGGTTACACCTACAGGCTATCCACTTTTATTAGGCTTTCGATCAGGCTGCTCAATATGTGAGGTGCTCCCGGACAGGCTACCCAATTGTATCACGGCCTGTGTCGTACTGATGTTATCAGTAGTGATACGTTTTGGTGTCATAGAGAGCTAGTGAGAATTTGGTGGTGGTGGTCCTTACAATGTTGTCTAGGGAGTATAAGGAGTAAGGGAAACAGCCTAGTACACAAGTCACAAATTTATACTTACAAGTCACACAGGAATACATTTAACAAGGCGTTTTCCTCACAACATAAGATCACTATGTATTATAAACTCAAGTGGCTCTGACCACCCCACGGCTCACTGTCCCATACCTGGTGTCGTGCACCCAGCCACAAACCGCTATCATCCAACGACACATATTTTTGCCTCTAGGAAACCTGGACTCTTATAAAACCTCTACAACTTCTGTAAGTAAGTAATTATCAAAAGAAGGCACCAAACCGGGAAGGCTATGTAGCACCGGGAAGGGTGTAGCACGCAAAATAATCAGAGGGCGCTAAATATCACCAAGGATGCCAATACGAGAACAAAAACGCATAAGGCGAACGATATCAAAAGTATCCGAGTCACCAAGAATTCTATCGAGGGACAGGTGACCGCGAGGGGCGGTCGGAAAGCAAGACACACGCTCGTCCTGGAAGTCAGGACATTCAAGAAGGACATGCACGACCGTAAGAGGGACAATGCAACTAGGACAATAAGGAGCAGGGCGGCGCTCCATCAAGTGACCATGGGTTAAGCGAGTATGGCCAATACGCAACCTCGCCAGAGCTGTTTCCCACCGCCGGTTTTGGTGGAAGGAGGACGGCCACGAGGAAACACAACATTTAAGAGTACGTAGTTTGTTACCAGTAACAGACAACCAAGAAGCCTGCCAACGGATAAGGACTGAGGAATGGATAACCGGGTAAAAGTCGGAATACGGAATGCCTTTACGAGAGATGGGACAAGAGCGGACAGCTTCCTTAGCGGCAGCATCCGCACGCTCATTTAAAGACACACCAATATGGCTGGGAACCCAACAAAACTCAACTGACTTAAATTTACTGTGAACGAGAAACAGCCAATGCTGGATCTCGACAACTACTGGATGAACCGGATTAAAGGACCCGAGAGCCATGAGGGCACTACGAGAGTCAACAACAACCACAAAGGAAGACTGACAACGAGAAAGCAGGAGACGAAGAGCATAGAGAATAGCATAAAGTTCCGCTGTAAAGATGCTAGTCTCCGGAGGCAAGCGACACATAAGTGCGATCAGGAAAAACAACAGAGTAGCCAACACCGTCCGCTGACTTAGACCCATCGGTGAAGACAGAAACGGAGCGGGAGTGAGAAGAAAAGTGCTCGAGGAAAAGGCGTTTTAGAACCGTAGGAGGGGTAAAAGCTTTAGTGATACGGGTCAAGGAAGTACAAAACCGCGGAAGAGGGACCCTCCACGGGGGCAAAGAAGGAACAACACGAGGAGAAACATCAGAAATACGAACGGAGAGAGAATCCTGTAGGCGAGATAACCAGACAGAAAGAGGGAGGTGGTGAAGAGGAACAGGAACCGCAGGAGGGGTAAAAATTAAAGCACGACAGAGGCGAGAGGAAGGATGTTGCAAGGACCGCACAAGATAGCGAAGACAGTAGCGATCACGGCGGTCCTGGAGAGACAGGAAGCCAGTGTCAACATACAAGCTAAGGATGGGAGTCGAACGAAAGGCACCAGAACTGAGGCGCAACCCAGTATGGTGCAAAGCATCAAGACGGCGAAGAGTAGAAGGAGAAGCAGACGAGTAAGCAGGGCAACCATAATCGAGCTTAGACAGGACGAGAGAGGAATGTAAAGCAAGGAGAGTGCGCCTATCTGCCCCCCAAGAAGTATGGGACAAGACCCGAAGGAGTGTAAGGGCCTTAGAGCACTCAACACGGAGGTAAGAGATATGGGGAGACCAAGACAAACGAGTGTAAAGGAATAACCCCAAAAGCTTCGCGGAATCTTTGTATGCAAGGGGATGACCATAAAGTGACAAAGAGGGACGAAGAACAACCCGTTTCCGCGTAAAAGTTATGGCACAAGTCTTAGAAGTAGAGAACTGGAAGCCATGACCTGTGGCCCAAGACGACACGGCATCAATTGCAAGTTGAAGCCGGCGTTGAAGGAGAGGCGAATCATCACCCTGACAACAAAGGGTAAGATCATCGACATAGAGAGCGGAGAAGACACCAGAAGGAAGAGAGGAAAGAAGACCATTGAGGGCAACCAGAAAAAGAGTAATGCTCAGAACACTACCCTGGGGCATACTTTCGTATTGCTGAAAAGAGGGAGAGAGAGCGGTACCAAGGCGCACCCGAAAGTAACGACGAGAGAGGAAGCTGCGGAGAAAGAGAGGGAGATGACCACGAAGGCCAAAAGAATGAAGTTGAGATAGGATATGATAACGCCAAGTGGTGTCGTAAGCCTTTTCTAGGTCAAAAAGGACGGCAACAACGGAGGTCTTCGCAGCAAAAGCAGTACGAATATAGACCTCCAAGTTCACCAGGACATCTGTCGTGCTGCGGCACTTGCGGAAACCAAATTGAGAAGGGGAGAGGAGGTGATGGTGTTCCAGGAACCACATCAGACGAACGTTAACCATACGTTCAAAGAGTTTGCAGACACAACTTGTGAGAGCAATAGGGCGAAAGTCCTTAGGGGAAGTACCCAGAGACCCCGGTTTGCAAACAGGGAGGACAACGGCATCGAGCCAGTCCTCAGGGACTGACGACGACTCCCAGATCCGATTATACAGACTCAGTAAATACTGAGACGTGCACGGAGGGAGATGGCGAAGCATCTCATAATGAATACCATCGGAGCCCGCCGCCGTAGAACCGCAGAGGGCCAGGGCAGAACGAAGTTCAGAGAGAGAGAAGGGATCATTATAGGGAAGCTGAAGATGAGTGCAGAAATCTAAAGGACGAGACTCAAGGACAGGTTTACGAAGAAGGAAAGATTGGGGAAGATGAAGACCAGAGCTAACAGAAGAAAAGTGCGAACCCAGTTCGGAAGCGACCTGCAACGGGTCCGCCACAATAGTATCATGGAGGTGAAGGACCGGTGAAACATCGGGAACGAACTTACCCGCTATCTTGCGGATACGCTTCCAGATCTGGGCCAGAGGGGTCTCGGACGTAATTGTTGAGACATAAGATGCCCAACATTCACGTTTAGCCGTACGGATGGCCCTACGGGCCACCGCACTCGCTTTCCGAATGAAAAGAAAAGAATCGGTCGTCTGCCTTCGGCGGTGCCTCTTCCAGGCTGCACGCTTACAGCGGACAGCCCGAGCACAGTCCGCATTCCACCAGGGAACGCACTTCCGTGGACCCCGAGAGGAAGAGCGAGGAATAGAGCGTTGAAGACAGTGTCGTGAAAAAGGAGGAGAGCGCGAGAGAGAGGCAGAAGGGAGAGGTCAGAGAGAGCAGCACTGAGGGTAAATAGGGTCCAGTCTGCCTTAGCAAACTGCCACCTAGGGAAAGAGAGGGAAGGGCGAAAAGAGAAAAAGGAAACAAGGATGGGGAAATGATCACTTCCATGGAGGTCATCAAGAACCTGCCACGTGAAATCTAAGTAAAGAGAAGAAGAGCAGAGAGAAAGATCAAGACAAGAAAGGGTGCGAGTCCGAGAGTCCAAATGAGTGGGCTCACCAGAATTCAGAAGAGACAGGGAAGAAGAGAGGAGAAACGGCTCAAGGAGGCGACCCCGGGTATTCGTCAGAACGTCACCCCAAAGAGAATGACGACAATTGAAGTCACCCAGCAGGAGCACAGGCTCCGGCAAGGAGTCTAGGAGGTGTTTCAAATCAGGAAGAGAGAGCGGGACACTCGGGGGGAGATAAATGGAACAAACTGTGTACCATTTCCCCACAAAGATACGAGCAGCAGAACAATGGAGAGGCGAAGGAAAAAGTAAAGGAACAAAGGGAACATCAGCCCGAATCAAGAGAGCAGAAGAATTAGAAGCCCCAGCAATGGCTGGGGGGGGAGAGAAAGGAATAGCCACGAAAACGACCAGGACGAGCACCAAGCATTGGCTCCTGGAGACAGACACAAAGGGGCGAAAACCGCGAAATCAGAAGTTGGAGTTCGAGGAAATTGGCGTAATAACCTCGAACGTTCCATTGAAGAATGGACAACGACGAGAAGAGAAAGAACAAAAACAGAGAACAAGGAAGAAACAAAGGCGAAAGAGCAACAGAGCACGTTAAAGAATATCAGGGTCAGCAAAGACAGGGTTAGGGGGCATGGGTAAACTGAGCAAAGACGGAGGGAAGGAAACGGGAGAACAGATCAGAGGTGGGCGTGCAGGGTCCGGAGGAGGAAGAGGAGGAGACAACGGAGAGGAGCAGTCAAGGACAGCAGCAGGAGGAGGGGGAGTAGAAAGAGGGGAGCGCACCCCAGCAAGAGCAGCAACCGAAAGGGAAGCAGGGGCCAAAGAAACCTCCATAGCAGGAACAGGGGGCGCAAGCACTGAAACGAGAGGGGAAGGAGCAACAGAGCCAGAAGGAGCTGAGGAAGAAAGCGAAGCCTTCTTACCCGCCGGGGAAGAGGAAGGAGAGGAGCCAGGCTTACGCTTCTGACTTAAAGAGACCGGTGTCCCAGCAACTACGTACCGGGCAACGGATTCCAGTGTTTCAACAGGAGAAGCCGAACGAGAGCACACACGACGGCCGGTAGGAGAGCGATGGACATCCGCCCGCACCGACAGGTGGTGGGGAGAGCCGATAGATGGAGGAAGAGGATGGGAAGGAGGATCGGAGGGGGACGAGGAAGAAGACACAGAAGACACGACAGACTGGGTAGAAGGAAGGGGAACCCCAGACAGAGGACCAGGAGGAGGATCCTTCGGGAGAGAACCCAAAGGAACAGAGGAGGGGGCAGTGGGCGCATCAGGGTCCAAGGCCCGGAAACGGTTGTGAGTCTGAGGAAGGCGGGAAGGACGAGGAGATGAAGAGCGCAACACGCGAGCATAAGAGATATTTGCATAAGGCGGGAGCCGGCGAACCTGGCGCCTCGCCTCAGGAAAAGATAAACGCTCCCGGTGCTTCAGGTTGAGGACGGCTGCCTCAAGCTTGTAATGGACACACGCACGGGAGAAGGTAGGATGGGCCTCACTGCAGTTGAGGCAACGAGCCTGGGGAGAAGTGCACTCCGACTTAGAGTGACCTTCGCCACCACACAAAGGACAGAGAGAGACAGTCCCGGAGCAGCGGAGGGCACCATGCCCAAACCTCCAGCACTTGTTGCAGAGCCGAGGAGAAGGAATGTACTCCTGGACAGAGCACCTGGCACCAGCAAGAATGACAGAGGGTGGAAGGGTCCTACCATCAAAGGTAATCTTCACAAACCGGAGGGGTTGACGGCGACTACCACGAGGGGGACGAGTAAATGTGTCCACCTGGAGAATAGAATGGCCCTGGGCAGCGAGGATATGTCGAATATCGTCGTGGCAGTCGCGCAGGTCCCGAACACCGGTCGCAACATGGGGCGGGAGCAAAATAGTGCCAACACTTGCATTCAACTGAGTAAAGAGACCCGAACGGGGGTCTCGCCAAGGCAGGATAAGGCAGCCAAGCGGGAAGCAGCATCCTGAGAAGGAGCAGCAACGACACGCGTACCGAGACGAGTGGGGTTGAAAGTAATGGAGGCATCCACGGAATCAATGAGATGTCGATGGAGGGAGAAATCGTCAGGAGGCGCAGAATCAAGAGAGAGAAGATCAAAATATTTGGCCCACGAAGCGGGACCAAACAAGGCTTGATAGGTAGCAGAACTGGAAGGAATCGAGCGAGGGCGGCCGTGACGAGGACGGCGGTGAGAACCCCCAGAGAGAGAGGGGTTAAAAGGCGCAGTAGTTACAACTAGAGAAGGAGCCGCGCCAGGGGACGAGGTAGTCACCACTGGGGGCTTGGGGCTCGACCCAACCACAGAGGAGGGAGGGGAGCCAGGGGAAGGAGTCAGAGAGGCCAAAGGAGGAGCAAGGTCGGGGCCCAATGCAGCGGAGGCTACAGAGCCCGGTCTTCCAATACGGACCGACTCGGGGGCTTGGTCGCCCACCCCACGAGCCTGAGAAGGTAAGCCAGAAGCAGCCGAAACAGGGGTTATCATCTTGACGAAAAGAAGAATTCATTCACGAATGTGCCCCCACACCCACCATGGAGCCACAATTAGAGGCAGGACACCCAACAAGAAGCTATCGCCGATCTTGTCAGGGCCTCCTAGGGGTGCGTCGTGAGTATACGCCCCACAAACGCCACCTTAAGAAACCGACAGTCCGTCGAGATCGGGTTCAGTTGCCGGATTGACAATAAAAGGTTCCCCTCGCTCTCGACGTCGGGTACTGCAGTTCTACGGGTGCATGAGTATGCCTCCTCAAGCACCCGGGCGTCAAAATAGAAGAAGTCCAAGGGAAGAACCAGAACGAGCAAAAGGTCGGCAGGAAACGGCAAGCAGATAGGAGAAGAGGGGGGAGAAAAACGAAACAGAAGGAAAAGGAAAAGGTGCCCAGCAGAATTGGAGAGGACGGCAGCAGGAGCACAAGGCTAGAAAAGGACAGAGGACTGTCCCAAGGAGCATCACACTCCGGCAGCCGCCCACGAAGCCCCCACACGGCGACAACGAGCTGAGCGGGGAGGGGGTCCAACTTCTGTAATATTACTCTACCCAATCTTGCAACCCTGGATATAGACAAGGATAGGCTTATCTGACTGAACGGCTGGAGAAAACCCCTCAAATAGCAGGAACAGTCGGCAGCGATACACCTGCCCCTCCAGTCAAGATGGCGTCCCACTCTTGCATCATCGCCCCTTAATACTCTATTCTTTACGTATGCTGTCAAACACATTAATGATTTTATATACTATATTACCCATGCATACTTTTTTATAGAGTCCATTTTTCCCTTACATAGTTAAGCTATTCCAGTTCACATTATTTCTAATGATCTCCAGCTGAGAAGGCACTACTTTACTGGGCGGAGTAATAATGGTGACTCGCGGCATCTCTGATCTCAGCTGGGGATTTATTCTAATATACACTCTCCCTGTGTCCACCAACGTTTTACAACCGAAACCCACCTCCACAAGAGGTAAGGTTTGTAACAAGGGTGTAGCCGGTTGAGGGTGTAGCTGGTTGAGGGTGTAGCAGGTTGAGGGTGTAGCCGGTTGAGGGTTGTAGCTGGTTGAGGGTGTAGCAGGTTGAGGGTGTTGCCAGTTGAGGGTGTAGTAGGTTGAGGGTGTAGCCGGTTGAAGGTGTAGCCAGTTGAGGGTGTAGCAGGTTGAGGGTGTAGCCGGTTGAGGGTGTAGTCGGTTGAGGGTGTAGCCGGTTGAGGGTGTAGCAGAATGAGGGTGTTGCCGGTTGAGGGTGCAGCCAGTTGAGGGTGTAGCCGGTTGAGGGTGTAGTCGGTTGAGGGTGTAGCCGGTTGAGGGTGTAACAGGTTGAGGGTGTAGCAGAATGAGGGTGTTGCCGGTTGAGGGTGCAGCCAGTTGAGGGAGTAGCAGGTTGAGGGTGTAGTAGGTTGAGGGTGTTGCCGGTTGAGGGTTTAGCAGGTTGAGGGTGTAGCCGGTTGAAGGTGTAGCAGGTTGACGGTGTAGCAGGTTGAGGGTGTAGCCGGATGAGGGTGTAGCTAGTCGAAGGTGTAGCCGGTTGAGGGTGTAGCAGGTTGAGGATGTAGCTGGTTGAGGGTGTTGCTGGTTGAGGGTGTAGCCGGTTAAGGGTGTAGCCGATTGAGGGTGTAGAAGGTTGAGGGTGTAGCCGGTTGAGGGTGTAGCTGGTTGATGGTGTAGCCGATTGAGGGTGTAGCAGGTTGAGGGTGTAGCAAGTTGAGGGTGTAGCAGGTTGAGGGTGTAGCCGGTTGAGGGTATAGCCGGTTGAGGGTGTAGCTGGTTGAGGGTGTAACAGTTTGAGGGTGTCGCAGGTTGAGGGTGTAGCCGGTTGAGGGTGTAGCCGGTTGAAGGTGTAGCCGGTTGAGGGTGTAGTGGGTTGGGGGTGTAGCCGGTTGAGGGTGTAGCCAGTTGAGGGTGTAGCAGGTTGAGGGTGTTGCCGGTTGAGGGTGTAGCAGGTTGAGGGTGTAGCAGGTTGAGGGTGTAGCAGGTTGAGGATGTTGCCGGTTGAGGGTGTAGCCGGTTGAGGGTGTAGAAGGTTGACGGTGTAGCAGGTTGAGGGTGTTGCCGGTTGAGGGTGTAGCCGGTTGATGGTGTAACTGGTTGAGGGTGTAGCCGGTTGAGGGTGTAGCAGGTAGAGGGTGTAGCCGGTTGAGGGTGAAGCAGGTTGAAGGTGTAGCCGGTTGAGGGTGTAGCAGGTTGAGGGTGTAGCAGAATGGGGGTGTAGCCGGGTGAGGGTGTAGCTGGTTGAGGGTGTAGCCGGTTGAGGGTGTAGCAGGTTGATGATGTGGCAGGTTGAGGTTGTTGACGGTTCAGGGTGTAGCAGGTTGATGGTGTAGCCGGTTGAGGGTGTTGCCGGTTGAGAGTGTAGCAGGTTGATGGTGTAGCCGGTTGAGGGTGTAACCGGTTGAGGGTGTATCCGGTTGAGGGTGTAGCAGGTTGAGGGTGTAGCCGGTTGAGGGTGTAGCAGGTTGAAGGGTGTAGCCAGTTGAGGGCGTAGTCGGTTGAGGGTGTTGCCGGTGGAGGGTGTAGCCGGTTGAGGGTGTAGCTGGTTGAGGGTGTAGCCGGTTGAGGGTGTAGCAGGTTGACGGTGTAGCAGGTTGAGGGTGTTGCCGGTTGAGGGTGTAGCAGGTTGATGGTGTAGCCGGTTGAGGGTGTAACCGGTTGAGGGTGTATCCGGTTGAGGGTGTAGCAGGTTGAGGGTGTAGCCGGTTGAGGGTGTAGCAGGTTGAAGGGTGTAGCCAGTTGAGGGTGTAGTCGGTTGAGGGTGTTGCCAGTTGAGGATGTAGGCGGTTGAGGGTGTAGCAGATTGAATGTGTTGCCGGTTGAGGGTGCAGTCAGTTGAGGGTGTAGCAGGTTGAGGGTGTAGTAGGTTGATGGTGTTGCCGGTTGAGGGTTTAGCCGGTTGAGGGTGTAGCCGGTTGAAGGTGTAGCAGGTTGACGGTGTAGCAGGTTGAGAGTGTAGCCGGATGTAGGTGTAGCTAGTTGAGGGTGTTGCTGGTTGAGGGTGTAGCCGGTTAAGGGTGTAGCCGATTGAGGGTGTAGCAGGTTGAGGGTGTAGCCGGTTGAGGGTGTAGCCAATTGAGGGTGTAGCTGGTTGAGGGTGCAGCCGGTTGAGGGTGTAGCACGTTGAGTGTGTTTCCAGTTGAGGGTGTAGCCGGTTGAGGGTGTAGCCAGTTGAGGGTTTAGCCGGTTGAAGGAGGAAGCGGTTGAGGGTGTAGTAGATTGAGGGTGTAGCCGGTTGAGGGTGTAGCCAGTTGAGGGTGTAGCAGGTTGAGGTTGTTCCCGGTTGAAGGTGTAGCAGGTTGAGGGTGTAGCCGGTTGAGGGTGTAACTGGTTGAGGGTGTAGCCGGTTGAGGGTGTAGTAGGTTGAGGGTGTAGAAGGTTGAGGGTGTAGCCGTTTGAGGGTGTAGCTGGTTGAGGGTGTAGCCGGTTGAGGGTGTAGCAGGTTGACGGTGTAGCAGGTTGAGGGTGTAGCCGGTTGAGGGTGTAGCCGGTTGAGGCTGTAGCACGTTGAGGGTGTTGCCGGTTGAGGGTGTAGCAGGTTGAGGGTGCAGCCGTTTGAGGGTGTATCAGGTTGAGGGTGTTGCCGGTAGGGGCTGAAGCCGGATGAGGGTGTAACCGGTTGAGGGTGTAGCAGGTTGACGGTGTAGCAGGTTGAGGGTATAGCCGGTTGAGGGTGTAGCTGGTTGAGGGTGTAGCCGGATGAGGGTGTAGCAGGTTGAGGGTGTAGCTGGATGAGGGTGTTACCGGTTGAGGGTGTAGACGGTTGAGGGTGTAGCCGGTTGAGGGTGTAGCCAGTTAAGGGTGTAGCAGGTTGAGGGTGTTCCCGGTTGAGGGTGTACCATGTTGAGGGTGTAGTCAGTGGAGGGAGTAACCGGTTGAGGGTGTAGCCGGTTGAGGGTGTAGCAGGTTCAGTGTGTAGCCGGTTGAGGGTGTAGCCGGTTGAGGGTGTAGTGGGTTGAGGGTGTAGCGGTTGAGGGTGTTGCCGGTGGAGGGTGTAGCCGGTTGAGGGTGTAGCTGGTTGAGGGTGTAGCCGGTTGAGGGTGTAGCAGGTTGACGGTGTAGCAGGTTGAGGGCGTTGCCGGTTGAGGGTGTAGCAGGTTGATGGTGTAGCCGGTTGAGGGTGTAACCGGTTGAGGGTGTATCCGGTTGAGGGTGTAGCAGGTTGAGGGTGTAGCCGGTTGAGGGTGTAGCAGGTTGAAGGGTGTAGCCAGTTGAGGGTGTAGTCGGTTGAGGGTGTTGCCAGTTGAGGATGTAGGCGGTTGAGGGTGTAGCAGATTGAATGTGTTGCCGGTTGAGGGTGCAGTCAGTTGAGGGTGTAGCAGGTTGAGGGTGTAGTAGGTTGATGGTGTTGCCGGTTGAGGGTTTAGCCGGTTGAGGGTGTAGCCGGTTGAAGGTGTAGCAGGTTGACGGTGTAGCAGGTTGAGAGTGTAGCCGGATGTGGGTGTAGCTAGTTGAGGGTGTTGCTGGTTGAGGGTGTAGCCGGTTAAGGGTGTAGCCGATTGAGGGTGTAGCAGGTTGAGGGTGTAGCCGGTTGAGGGTGTAGCCAATTGAGGGTGTAGCTGGTTGAGGGTGCAGCCGGTTGAGGGTGTAGCACGTTGAGTGTGTTTCCAGTTGAGGGTGTAGCCGGTTGAGGGTGTAGCCAGTTGAGGGTTTAGCCGGTTGAAGGAGGAAGCGGTTGAGGGTGTAGTAGATTGAGGGTGTAGCCGGTTGAGGGTGTAGCCAGTTGAGGGTGTAGCAGGTTGAGGTTGTTCCCGGTTGAAGGTGTAGCAGGTTGAGGGTGTAGCCGGTTGAGGGTGTAACTGGTTGAGGGTGTAGCCGGTTGAGGGTGTAGTAGGTTGAGGGTGTAGAAGGTTGAGGGTGTAGCCGTTTGAGGGTGTAGCTGGTTGAGGGTGTAGCCGGTTGAGGGTGTAGCAGGTTGACGGTGTAGCAGGTTGAGGGTGTAGCCGGTTGAGGGTGTAGCCGGTTGAGGCTGTAGCACGTTGAGGGTGTTGCCGGTTGAGGGTGTAGCAGGTTGAGGGTGCAGCCGTTTGAGGGTGTATCAGGTTGAGGGTGTTGCCGGTAGGGGCTGTAGCCGGATGAGGGTGTAACCGGTTGAGGGTGTAGCAGGTTGACGGTGTAGCAGGTTGAGGGTATAGCCGGTTGAGGGTGTAGCTGGATGAGGGTGTAGCCGGATGAGGGTGTAGCAGGTTGAGGGTGTAGCTGGTTGAGGGTGTAACCGGTTGAGGGTGTAGACGGTTGAGGGTGTAGCCGGTTGAGGGTGTAGCCAGTTATGGGTGTAGCAGGTTGAGGGTGTTCCCGGTTGAGGGTGTAGCATGTTGAGGGTGTAGTCAGTGGAGGGAGTAACCGGTTGAGAGTGTAGCCGGTTGAGGGTGTAGCAGGTTCAGTGTGTAGCCGGTTGAGGGTGTAGTGGGTTGAGGGTGTAGCGGTTGAGGGTGTAGCCAGATGAGGGTGTAGCCGGTTGAGGGTGTAGTCGGTTGAGGGAGTAGCAGGTTGAGGGTGTAGCAGGTTAAGGGTGTAGCCGGTTGAGGGTGTAGCAGGTTGAGGGTGTAGCCGGCTGAGGGTGTAACTGGTTGAGGGTGTAGCTGGTTGAGGGTGTACCAGGTTGAGGGTTTAGAAGGTTGTAGGTGTAGCCGGTTGAGAGTGTAGCTGGTTGAGGGTGTAGCCGGTTTAGGGTGTAGCAGGTTGACAGTGTAGCAGGTTGAGGGTGTAGCCGGTTATGGGTGTAGCTGATTGAGGGTGCAGCCGGTTGAGGGTGTAGCACGTTAGGGGTGTTGCCAGTTGTGGGTGTAGCCGGTTGAGGGTGTAGCCGGTTGATGGTGTAGCCGGTTGAAGGAGGAGGCGGATGAGGGTGTAGTTGGTTGAGGGTGTAGCCGGTTGAGGGTATAGCCAGTTGAGGGTGTAGCAGGTTGAGGGTGTTCCCGGTTGAGGGTGTAGCAGGTTGAGAGTGTAGCCGGTTGAGGGTGTAACTGGCTGAGGGTGAAGCCGGTTGAGGGTGTAGCAGGTTAAGGGTGTAGAAGGTTGAGGGTGTAGCTGGTTGAGAGTGTAGTTATTTGAGGGTGTAGCCGGTTGAGGGTGTAGCAGATTTACTGTTTAGCAGGTTGAGTGTGTTGCCGGTTGAGGGTGTTGATGGTTGAGGGTGTAGCAGGTTGAGGGTGTTGCCGGTTGAGGGTGTAGCAGGTTGATTGTGTAGCCGGTTGAGGGTGTAACCGGTTGAGGGTGTAGCAGGTTGACGGTGTAGCCGGTTAAGGGTGTAGCAGGTTGAGGGTGTAGCAGGATGATGGTGTAGCCGGTTGAGGGTGTAACCGGTTGAGGGTGTAGCCGGTTGAGGGTTTCGCAGGTTGAGAGTGTAGCCGGTTGAGGGTGTAGCAGGTTGAGGGTGTAGCCGGTTGAAGGGTGTAGCAGGTTTAGGGTGTAGCCGGATGAGAGTGTAGCCAGTTGAGGGTGTAGCTGGTTGAGGGTGTAGATGGTTGAGGGTGCCGCCGGTTGAGGGTGTAACAGGTTGAGGATGTAGCACGTTGAGGGTGTTTCCGGATGAGGGTGTAGCAGGTTGAGGGTGCAGCTGGTTGAGGGTGTAGATGGTTGAGGGTGCAGCCGGTTGAGGGTGTAACAGGTTGAGGATGTAGCACGTTGAGGGTGTTGCCGGTTGAGGGTGTAGCAGGTTGAGGGTGTAGCAGGTTGAGGGTGCAGCCGTTTGAGGGTGTAGAAGGTTGAGGGTGTAGCACGTTGAGGGTGTTGCCGGAAGAGGGTGTAGCCGGTTGAGAGTGTAGCCGGTTTAAGGTGTAGCAGGTTGACGGTGTAGCAGGTTGAGGGTGTAGCTGGTTGAGGGTGTAGCTGGTTGAGGGTGTAGCCGGACGAAGGTGTAGCAGGTTGTGGGTGAAGCTTGTTGAGGGTGTTGCCGGTTGAGGGTGTGGCCAGTTGAGAGTGTAGACGGTTAAGGGTGTAGCCGGTTGAGGGTGTAGCCAGTTAAGGGTGTAGCAGGTTGAGTGTGTAGCAGGTCGAGGGTGTAGCCGGATGAGGGTGTAGCTGGTTGAGGGTGTAGCCGGTTGAGGGTGTAGCCAGTTGAGGGTGTAGTGGGTTGAGGGTGTAGCCGGATAAGGGTGTAGCCAGTTGAGGGTGTAGCCGGTTGAGGGTATAGCCGGTTGTGGGTGTAGTCGGTTGAGGGAGTAGCAGGTTGAGGGTGTAGCAGGTTGAGGGTGTAGTCGGTTGACGGTGTAACTGGTTGAGGGTGTTGCTGGTTGAGGGTGTAGCAGGTTAAGGGTGTAGCCGGTTGAGGGTGTAGCAGGTTGACGGTGTAGCAGGTTGAGGGTGTAGCTGGTTGAGGGTGTAGCTGGTTGAGGATGTAGCCGAATGAGGGTGTAGCAGGTTGAGGGTGAAGCTGGTTGAGGGTGTAGTAGATTGATGGTGTTGCCGGTTGAGGGTTTAGCCGGTTGAGGGTGTAGCCGGTTGAAGGTGTAGCAGGTTGACGGTGTAGCAGGTTGAGGGTGTAGCCGGATGAGGGTGTAGCTAGTTGAGGGTGTTGCTGGTTGAGGGTGTAGCCGGTTAAGGGTGTAGCCGATTGAGGGTGTAGCAGGTTGAGGGTGTAGCCGGTTGAGGGTGTAGCCAATTGAGGGTGTAGCTGGTTGAGGGTGCAGCCGGTTGAGGGTGTAGAAGGTTGAGGGTGTAGCACGTTGAGTGTGTTTCCAGTTGAGGGTGTAGCCGGTTGAGGGTGTAGCCGGTTGAGGGTTTAGCCGGTTGAAGGAGGAAGCGGTTGAGGGTGTAGTAGATTGAGGGTGTAGCCGGTTGAGAGTGTAGCCAGTTGAGGGTGTAGCAGGTTGAGGTTGTTCCCGGTTGAAGGTGTAGCAGGTTGAGGGTGTAGCCGGTTGAGGGTGTAACTGGTTGAGGGTGTAGCCGGTTGAGGGTGTAGTAGGTTGAGGGTGTAGAAGGTTGAGGGTGTAGCCGTTTGAGGGTGTAGCTGGTTGAGGGTGTAGCCGGTTGAGGGTGTAGCAGGTTGACGGTGTAGCAGGTTGAGGGTGTAGCCGGTTGAGGGTGTAGCCGGTTGAGGGTGTAGCCGGTTGAGGGTGTAGCCCGTTGAGGCTGTAGCACGTTGAGGGGGTTGCCGGTTGAGGGTGTAACTGGTTGAGGGTGTAGCCGGTTGAGGGTGTAGTAGGTTGAGGGTGTAGAAGGTTGAGGGTGTAGCCGTTTGAGGGTGTAGCTGGTTGAGGGTGTAGCCGGTTGAGGGTGTAGCAGGTTGACGGTGTAGCAGGTTGAGGGTGTAGCCGGTTGAGGGTGTAGCCGGTTGAGGGTGTAGCCGGTTGAGGGTGTAGCCCGTTGAGGCTGTAGCACGTTGAGGGGGTTGCCGGTTGAGGGTGTAGCAGGTTGAGGGTGCAGCCGTTTGAGGGTGTATCAGGTTGAGGGTGTTGCCGGTAGGGGCTGTAGCCGGATGAGGGTGTAACCGGTTGAGGGTGTAGCAGGTTGACGGTGTAGCAGGTTGAGGGTATAGCCGGTTGAGGGTGTAGCTGGTTGAGGGTGTAGCCGGATGAGGGTGTAGCCGGATGAGGGTGTAGCAGGTTGAGGGTGTAGCTGGTTGAGGGTGTTACCGGTTGAAGGTGTAGCCGGTTGAGGGTGTAGCCGGTTGAAGGTGCAGCCAGTTAAGGGTGTAGCAGGTTGAGGGTGTTCCCGGTTGAGGGTGTAGCATGTTGAGGGTGTAGTCAGTGGAGGGTGTAACCAGCTGAGGGTGTAGCCGGTTGAGGGTGTAGCAGGTTCAGTGTGTAGCCGGTTGAGGGTGTAGCCGGTTGAGTGTGTAGTGGGTTGAGGGTGTGGCGGTTGAGGGTGTAGCCAGATGAGGGTGTAGCCGGTTGAGGGTGTATTCGGTTGAGGGAGTAGCAGGTTGAGGGTGTAGCAGGTTAAGGGTGTAGCCGGTTGAGGGTGTAGCAGGTTGAGGGTGTAGCCGGTTGAGGGTGTAACTGGTTGAGGGTGTAGCTGGTTGAGGGTGTACCAGGTTGAGGGTTTAGAAGGTTGTAGGTGTAGCCGGTTGAGAGTGTAGCTGGTTGAGGGTGTAGCCGGTTTAGGGTGTAGCAGGTTGAGGGTGTAGTCGATTAAGGGTGTAGCTGATTGAGGGTGCAGCCGGTTGAGGGTGTAGCACGTTAGGGGTGTTGCCAGTTGTGGGTGTAGCCGGTTGAGGGTGTAGCTGGTTGATGGTGTAGCCGGTTGAAGGAGGAGGCGGATGAGGGTGTAGTAGGTTGAAGGTGTAGCCGGTTGAGGGTATAGCCAGTTGAGGGTGTAGCAGGTTGAGGGTGTTCCCGGTTGAGGGTGTAGCAGGTTGAGAGTGTAGCCGGTTGAGGGTGTAACTGGCTGAGGGTGAAGCCGGTTGAGGGTGTAGCAGGTTAAGGGGGTAGAAGGTTGAGGGTGTAGCTGGTTGAGAGTGTAGTTATTTGAGGGTGTAGCCGGTTGAGGGTGTAGCAGATTGACTGTTTAGCTGGTTGAGTGTGTTGCCGGTTGAGGGTGTTGATGGTTGAGGGTGTAGCAGGTTGAGGGTGTTGCCGGTTGAGGGTGTAGCAGGTTGATTGTGTAGCCGGTTGAGGGTGTAACCGGTTGAGGGTGTAGCAGGTTGACGGTTTAGCCGGTTAAGGGTGTAGCAGGTTGAGGGTGTAGCAGGATGATGGTGTAGCCGGTTGAGGGTGTAACCGGTTGAGGGTGTAGCCGGTTGAGGGTTTCGCAGGTTGAGAGTGTAGCCGGTTGAGGGTGTAGCCGGTTGAAGGGTGTAGCAGGTTTAGGGTGTAGCAGGTTGAGGGTGCAGCCGTTTGAAGGTGTAGCAGGTTGACGGTGTAGCTGGTTGAGGGTGTAGATGGTTGAGGGTGCAGCTGGTTGAGGGTGTAACAGGTTGAGGATGTAGCACGTTGAGGGTGTTGCCGGATGAGGGTGTAGCAGGTTGAGGGTGCAGCTGATTGAGGGTGTAGATGGTTGAGGGTGCAGCCGGTTGAGGGTGTAACAGGTTGAGGATGTAGCACGTTGAGGGTGTTGCCGGTTGAGGGTGTAGCAGGTTGAGGGTGTAGCAGGTTGAGGGTGCAGCCGTTTGAAGGTGTAGCAGGTTGACGGTGTAGCAGGTTGAGGGTGTAGCTGGTTGAGGGTGTAGCTGGTTGAGGGTGTAGCCGGACGAGGGTTTAGCAGGTTGTGGGTGAAGCTGGTTGAGGGTGTTGCCGGTTGAGGGTGTAGCCGGTTGAGAGTGTAGACGGTTAAGGCTGTAGCCGGTTGAGGGTGTAGCCAGTTGAGGGTGTAGCAGGTTGAGGGTGTAGCATGTTGAGGGTGTAGTCGGTTGAGGTGTAACCGGTTGAGGGTGTAGCCGGTTGAGGGTGTAGCAGGTTGAGTGTGTAGCAGGTTGAGGGTGTAGCCGGATGAGGGTTTAGCTGGTTGAGGGTGTAGCCGGTTGAGGGTGTAGCCAGTTGAGGGTGTTGTGGGTTGAGGGTGTAGCCGGATAAGGGTGTAGGCAGTTGAGGGTGTAGCCGGTTGAGGGTATAGCCGGTTGTGGGTGTAGTCGGTTGAGGGAGTAGCAGGTTGAGGGTGTAGCAGGTTGAGGGTGTAGTCGTTTGACGGTGTAACTGGTTGAGGGTGTTGCTGGTTGAGGGTGTAGCAGGTTAAGGGTGTAGCCGGTTGAGGGTGTAGCAGGTTGACGGTGTAGCAGGTTGAGGGTGTAGCTGGTTGAGGGTGTAGCTGGTTGAGGATGTATCCGAATGAGGGTGTAGCAGGTTGAGGGTGAAGCTGGTTGAGGGTGTTACCGGTTGAGGGTGTAGCCGGTTGAGGGTGTAGCCGGTTAAGGGTGTAGCCGGTTGAAGGTGTAGCCAGTTGAGGGTGTAGCAGGTTGAGGGTAATGCCGGGTGAGGGTGTTGCATGTTGAGAGTGCAGTCGGATGGGGGTGTAACCGGTTGAGGGTGTAGCCGGTTAAGGGTGTAGCAGGTTGAGTGTGTAGCAGGTTGAGGGTGTAGCCGGATGAGGGTGTAGCTGGTTGAGGGTGTAGCCGATTGAGGGTGTAGCATGTTGACGGTTTAGCAGGTTGAGGGTGTAGCGGGTTGAGGGTGTAGCTGGTTGAGGGTGTAACCGGTTAGAGGGTGTAGCCGGTTGAGGGAGGGTGTAGCAAGTTGAGGGTGTAGCAGGTTGAGGGTGTAGACAGTTGAGGGTGCAGCAGGTTGAGGGTGTAGCATGTTCAGGATGTTGCCTATTGAGGGTGTAGCAGGTTGAGGGAGCAGCCGTTTGAGGGTATAGCAGGTTGAAAGTGTAGCACGTTGAGGGTGTTGCCGGTAGAGGGTGTATAGCTGGTTGACGGTGTAGCAGGTTGACGGTGTTGCAGGTTGAGGGTGTAGCAGGTTGAGGGTGTAGCCGGTTGAGGGTTTTGCAGGTAGAGGGTGTAGGCGGTTGAGGGTGTAGTCGGTTGAGGGTGTAGCCAGTTGAGGGTGTAGCAGGTTGAGGGTGTAGATGGTTGAGGGTGCAGCCGGTTGAGGGTGTAACCGGTTGAAAGTATAGCCGGTTGAGGGTGTAGTGGGTTTAGGGTGTAGCAGGTTGAGGGTGTTCCCGGTTGAGGGTGTAGCAGGTTGAGGGTGTAGCCGGTTCAGTGTGTAACAGGTTGAGGGTGTAGCCGGTTGAGGGTGTAGCGGGTTAAGGGTGTAGTCGGTTAAGGGTGTAGCTGGTTGAGGGTGCAGCCGGTTGAGGGTGTAGCACGTTAAGGTTGTTGCCAGATGAGGGTGTAGCCGGTTAAGGGTGTAGCCGGTTGAAGGAAGAGGCGGATGAGGGTGTAGTAGGTTGAGGGTGTAGCCGGTTGAGGGTATAGCCAGTTGAGGGTGTAGCTGGTTGAGGGTGTTCCCGATTGAGGGTGTAGTAGGTTGAGAGTGTAGCCGGTTGAGGATGTAACTGGTTGAGGGTGTAGCCGGTTGAGGGTGTAGCAGGTTAAGGGTGTAGAAGGTTGAGGGTGTAGCCGGTTAAGAGTGTAGTTGGTTGAGGGTGTAGCCGGTTGAGGGTGTAGAAGGTTGACAATTTAGCAGGTTGAGAGTGTTGCCGGTTGAGGGTGTTGATCGTTGAGGGTGGAGCCGGTTGAGGGTGTTGCCGGTTGAGGGTGTAGCAGGTTGATTGTGAAGCCGGTTGTGGGTGTATCTAGTTGAGGGTGTAGCAGGTTGAGGGTGTAGCCGGTTAGGGGTGTAGCAGGTTGAGGGTGTAGCAGGATGATGGTGTAGCCGGTTGGGGTGTAACCGGTTGAGGGTGTAGCCGGTTGAGGGTGTAGCACGTTGAGAGTGTAGCCGGTTGAGGGTGTAGCAGGCTGAGGGTGTAGCAGGATGAGGGTGTTGCCGGTTGAGGGTGTAGCAGGTTGAGGGTGTAGCCGGTTGAGGGTGTTACAGGCTGATGGTGTAGCCGATTGAGGGTGTAACCGGTTGAGGGTGTAGCCGGTTTAGGAAGGTAGCAGGTTGACAGTGTAGCAGGTTGAGGGTGTAGCCGGTTAAGGGTGTAGCTGATTGAGGGTGCAGCCGGTTGAGGGTGTAGCACGTTAGGGGTGTTGCCAGTTGAGGGTGTAGCCGGTTGAGGGTGTAGCCGGTTGATGGTGTAGCCGGTTGAAGGAGGAGGCGGATGAGGGTGTAGTAGGTTGAGGGTGTAGCCGGTTGAGGGTATAGCCAGTTGAGGGTGTAGCAGGTTGAGGGTGTTCCCGGTTGAGGGTGTAGCAGGTTGAGAGTGTAGCCGGTTGAGGGTGTAACTGGCTGAGGGTGAAGCCGGTTGAGGGTGTAGCAGGTTAAGGGTGTAGAAGGTTGAGGGTGTAGCTGGTTGAGAGTGTAGTTATTTGAGGGTGTAGCCGGTTGAGGGTGTAGCAGATTGACTGTTTAGCAGGTTGAGTGTGTTGCCGGTTGAGGGTGTTGATGGTTGAGGGTGTAGCCGGTTGAGGGTGTTGCAGGTTGACGGTGTAGCAGGTTGAGGGTGTTTCCGGTTGAGGGTGTAGCAGGTTGATTGTGTAGCCGGTTGAGGGTGTAACGGGTTGAGGGTGTAGCAGGTTGACGGTGTACCGGTTAAGGGTGTAGCAGGTTGAGGGTGTAGCAGGATGATGGTGTAGCCGGTTGAGGGTGTAACCGGTTGAGGGTGTAGCCGGTTGAGGGTTTCGCAGGATGAGAGTGTACCCAGTTGAGGGTGTAGCAGGTTGAGGGTGTAGCCGGTTGAAGGGTGTAGCAGGTTTAGGGTGTAGCCGGTTGAGAGTGTACCCAGTTGAGGGTGTAGCTGGTTGAGGGTGTAGATGGTTGAGGGTGCAGCCGGTTGAGGGTGTAACAGGTTGAGGATGTAGCACGTTGAGGGTGTTGCCGGTTGAGGGTGTTGCCAGTTGAGGGTGTAGCAGGGTGAGGGTGTAGCAGGTTGAGGGTGCAGCCGTTTGAGGGTGTAGAAGGTTGAGGGTGTAGCACGTTGAGGGTGTTGCCGGAAGAGGGTGTAGCCGGTTGAGAGTGTAGCCGGTTGAAGGTGTAGCAGGTTGACGGTGTAGCAGGTTGAGGGTATAGCTGGTTGAGGGTGTAGCTGGTTGAGGGTGTAGCCGGACGAGGGTGTAGCAGGTTGTGGGTGAAGCTGGTTGAGGGTGTTGCCGGTTGAGGGTGTAGCCGGTTGAGAGTGTAGACGGTTAAGGGTGTAGCCGGTTGAGGGTGTAGCCAGTTGAGGGTGTAGCAGGTTGAGGGTGTTGCCGGTTGAGGGTGTAGTCAGTTGAGGGTGTAGCCGGTTGAGGGTGTAGCCGGTTGAGGGTGTAGTGGGTTGAGGGAGTAGCAGGTTGAGGGTGTAGCCAGTTGAGGGTGTAGCCGGATAAGGGTGTAGCCAGTTGAGGGTGTAGCCGGTTGAGGGTATAGCCGGTTGTGGTTGTAGTCGGTTGAGGGAGTAGCAGGTTGAGGGTGTAGCAGGTTGAGGGTGTAGTCGGTTGACGGTGTAACTGGTTGAGGGTGTTGCTGGTTGAGGGTGTAGCAGGTTAAGGGTGTAGCCGGTTGAGGGTGTAGCAGGTTGACGGTGTAGCAGGCTGAGGGTGTAGCTGGTTCAGGGTGTAGCCGGTTAAGGGTGTAGCCGGTTGAGGGTGTAGCCAGTTGAGGGTGTAGCAGGTTGAGGGTAATGCCGGTTGAGGGTGTAGCATGTTGAGAGTGTAGTCGGATGGGGGTGTAACCGGTTGAGGGTGTAGCCGGTTGAGGGTGTAGCAGGTTGAGTGTGTAGCAGGTTGAGGGTGTAGCCGGATGAGGGTGTAGCTGGTTGAAGGTGTAGCCGATTGAGGGTATAGCTGGTTGACGGTTTAGCAGGTTGAGGGTGTAGCGGGTTGAGGGTGTAGCTGGTTGAGGGTGTAACCGGTTAGAGGGTGTAGCCGGATGAGGGTGTAGCTGGTTGAGGGTGTAGCCGATTGAGGGTGTAGCAGGTTGACGGTTTAGCAGGTTGAGGGTTTAGCGGGTTGAGGGTGTAGCTGGTTGAGGGTGTAACCGTTTAGAGGGTGTAGCCGGTTGAGGGAGGGTGTAGCAAGTTGAGGGTGTAGCAGGTTGAGGTTGTAGACAGTTGAGGGTGCAGCAGGTTGAGGGTGTAGCATGTTAAGGGTGTAGCCGGTTGAAGGTGTAGCAGATTAAGGGTGTAGCCGGATGAGGGTGTAGTCGGTTGAGGGTGTAGCCGGTTGAGGGTGTAGCCGGTTGAGGGTGTAGCACGTTGAGGATGTTGCCTATTGAGGGTGTAGCAGGTTGAGGGTGCAGCCGTTTGAGGGTATAGCAGGTTGAAAGTTTAGCACGTTGAGGGTGTTGCCGGTAGAGGGTGTAGCTGGTTGACGGTGTAGCAGGTTGACGGTGTTGCAGGTTGAGGGTGTAGCAGGTTGAGGGTGTAGCCGGTTGAGGGTGTAGCAGGTAGAGGGTGTAGCCGGTTGAGGGGTGTAGCAGGTTGAGGGTGTAGCCGGTTGAGATTGTAGTCGGTTGAGGGTGTAGCCAGTTGAGGGTGTAGCTGGTTGAGAGTGTAGATGGTTGAGGGTGCAGCCGGTTGAGGGTGTAACAGGTTGAGGATATAGCACTTTGAGGGTGTTGCCGGTTGAGGGTGTAGCCGGTTGAGGGTGTAGCCGGTTGAGGGTGTAGTCGGTTGAGGGAGTAGCAAGTTGAGGGTGTAGCAGGATGAGGGTGTAGTCGGTTGAGGGTGTAACTGGTTGAGGGTGTAGCTGGTTGAGGGTGTAGCAGGTTAAGAGTGTAGCCGGTTGAGGGTGTAGCAGGTTGACGGTGTAGCAGGTTAAGGGTGTAGCTGGTTGAAGGTGTAGCTGGTTGAGGGTGTAGCCGGTTGAGGGTGTAGACGGGTGAGGGTGTAGCCGGTTGAGGGTGTAGCCGGTTAAGGGTGTAGCCGGTTGAGGGTGTAGCCAGTTGAGGGTGTAGCAGGTTGAGGGTGTTGCCGGTTGAGGGTGTAGCATGTTGAGGGTGTAGTCGGTTGATGGTGTAACAGGTTGAGGGTGTAGCCGGTTGAGGGTGTAGCAGGTTGAGTGTGTAGCAGGTTGAGGGTGCAGCCGGATGAGGGTGTAGCAGGTTGAGTGTGTAGCAGGTTGAGGGTGTTGCCGGAAGAGGGTGTAGCCGGTTGAGAGTGTAGCCGGTTGAAGGTGTAGCCGGTTGACGGTGTAGCAGGTTGAGGGTATAGCTGGTTGAGGGTGTAGCTGGTTGAGGGTGTAGCCGGACGAGGGTGTAGCAGGTTGTGGGTGAAGCTGGTTGAGGGTGTTGCCGGTTGAGGGTGTAGCCGGTTGAGAGTGTAGACGGTTAAGGGTGTAGCCGGTTGAGGGTGTAGCCAGTTGAGGGTGTAGCAGGTTGAGGGTGTTGCCGGTTGAGGGTGTAGTCAGTTGAGGGTGTAGCCGGTTGAGGGTGTAGCCGGTTGAGGGTGTAGTGGGTTGAGGGAGTAGCAGGTTGAGGGTGTAGCCAGTTGAGGGTGTAGCCGGATAAGGGTGTAGCCAGTTGAGGGTGTAGCCGGTTGAGGGTATAGTCGGTTGACGGTGTAACTGGTTGAGGGTGTTGCTGGTTGAGGGTGTAGCAGGTTAAGGGTGTAGCCGGTTGAGGGTGTAGCAGGTTGACGGTGTAGCAGTTTGAGGGTGTAGCTGGTTGAGGGTGTAGCTGGTTGAGGATGTAGCCGAATGAGGGTGTAGCAGGTTGAGGGTGAAGCTGGTTGAGGGTGTTGCCGGTTGAGGGTGTAGCCGGTTGAGGGTGTAGCCGGTTAAGGGTGTAGCCGGTTGAGGGTGTAGCCAGTTGAGGGTGTAGCAGGTTGAGGGTAATGCCGGTTGAGGGTGTAGCATGTTGAGAGTGTAGTCGGATGGGGGTGTAACCTGTTGAGGGTGTAGCCGGTTGAGGGTGTAGCAGGTTGAGTGTGTAGCAGGTTGAGGGTGTAGCCGGATGAGGGTGTAGCTGGTTGAGGGTGTAGCCGATTGAGGGTATAGCAGGTTGACGGTTTAGCAGGTTGAGGGTGTAGCGGGTTGAGGGTGTAGCTGGTTGAGGGTGTAACCGGTTAGAGGGTGTAGCCGGATGAGGGTGTAGCTGGTTGAGGGTGTAGCCGATTGAGGGTGTAGCAGGTTGACGGTTTAGCAGGTTGAGGGTGTAGCGGGTTGAGGGTGTAGCTGGTTGAGGGTGTAACCGTTTAGAGGGTGTAGCCGGTTGAGGGAGGGTGTAGCAAGTTGAGGGTGTAGCAGGTTGAGGGTGTAGACAGTTGAGGGTGCAGCAGGTTGAGGGTGTAGCATGTTAAGGGTGTAGCCGGTTGAAGGTGTAGCAGATTAAGGGTGTAGCCGGATGAGGGTGTAGTCGGTTGAGGGTGTAGCCGGTTGAGGGTGTAGTCGGTTGACGGTGTAGCACGTTGAGGATGTTGCCTATTGAGGGTGTAGCAGGTTGAGGGTGCAGCCGTTTGAGGGTATAGCAGGTTGAAAGTTTAGCACGTTGAGGGTGTTGCCGGTAGAGGGTGTAGCTGGTTGACGGTGTAGCAGGTTGACGGTGTTGCAGGTTGAGGGTGTAGCAGGTTGAGGGTGTAGCCGGTTGAGGGTGTAGCAGGTAGAGGGTGTAGCCGGTTGAGGGGTGTAGCAGGTTGAGGGTGTAGCCGGTTGAGATTGTAGTCGGTTGAGGGTGTAGCCAGTTGAGGGTGTAGCTGGTTGAGGGTGTAGATGGTTGAGGGTGCAGCCGGTTGAGGGTGTAACAGGTTGAGGATATAGCACTTTGAGGGTGTTGCCGGTTGAGGGTGTAGCCGGTTGAGGGTGTAGCCGGTTGAGGGTGTAGCCGATTGAAAGTATAGCCGGTTGAGGGTGTAGTGGGTTTAGGGTGCAGCAGGTTGAGGGTGTTCCCGATTGAGGGTGTAGCAGGTTGAGGGTGTAGCCGGTTAGGGGTTTAACCGGTTGAGGGTGTAGCCGGTTGAGGGTGTAGCGGGTTAAGGGTGTAGTCGGTTGAGGGTGTAGCTGGTTGAGGGTGCAGCCGGTTGAGGGTGTAGCACGTTAAGGTAGTTGCCAGTTGAGGGTGTAGCCGGTTAAGGGTGTAGCCGGTTGAAGGAAGAGGCGGATGAGGGTGTAGTAGGTTGAGGGTGTAGCCGGTTGAGGGTATAGCCAGTTGATGGTGTAGCTGGTTGAGGGTGTTCCCAGTTGAGGGTGTAGCAGGTTGAGAGTGTAGCCGGTTTAGGATGTAACTGGTTGAGGGTGTAGCCGGTTTAGGGTGTAGCAGGTTAAGGGTGTAGAAGGTTGAGGGTGTAGCCGGTTAAGAGTGTAGTTGGTTGAGGGTGTAGCCGGTTGAGGGTGTAGAAGGTTGACAATTTAGCAGGTTGAGAGTGTTGCCGGTTGAGGGTGTTGATGGTTGAGGGTGTTGATGGTTGAGGGTGTTGCCGGTTGAGGGTGTTGATGGTTGAGGGTGGAGCCGGTTGAGGGTGTTGCCGGTTGAGGGTGTAGCAGGTTGATTGTGAAGTCGGTTGAGGGTGTATCTAGTTGAGGGTGTAGCAGGTTGAGGGTGTAGCCAGTTAGGGGTGTAGCAGGTTGAGGGTGTAGCAGGATGATGGTGTAGCCGGTTGGGGTGTATCCGGTTGAGGGTGTAGCCGGTTGAGGGTGTAGCAGGTTGAGAGTGTAGCCGGTTGAGGGTGTAGCAGGTTGAGGGTGTAGCCGGTTGAGGGTGTAGCAGGATGAGGGTGTTGCCGGTTGAGGGTGTAGCAGGTTGAGGGTGTAGCCGGTTGAGGGTGTTACAGGCTGATGGTGTAGCCGATTGAGGGTGTAACCGGTTGAGGGTGTAGCCGGTTGAGGGTGTAGCAGGTTGAAAGTGTAGCAGGATGATGGTGTAACCGGTTGACCGTGTAGTTGGTTGAGGGTGTAGCAGGTTGAGGGTGTAGCTGGTTGAGGGTGTAGCAGGTTGAAGGTGTAGCCGGTTGAGGTTGTAGTCGGTTGAGGGTGTAGCCGGTTGAGGGTGTAGCACGTTGAGGGTGTTGCCGGGTGAGGGTGTAGCAGATTGAGGGTGCAGCCGTTTGAGGGTGTAGCAGGTTGAGGGTGTAGCACGTTGGGGGTGTTGCCGGTAGAGGGTGTAGCCGGTTGAAGGTGTAGCCGGTTGAGGGTGTAGCCAGTTGACGGTGTAGCAGGTTGACGGTGTAGCTGGTTGAGGGTGTTGCCGGTTGAGGGTGTAGCCGGTTGAGGGTGTAGCCGGTTAAGGGTGTAGCCGGTTGAGGGTGTAGCCAGTTGAGGGTGTAGTCGGTTGAGGTGTAACCGGTTGAGGGTGTAGCCGGTTGAGGGTGTAACAGGTTGAGTGTGTAGCAGGATGAGGGTGTAGCCGGATGAGGATGTAGCTGGTTGAGGGTGTAGCCGGTTGAGGGTGTAGCCAGTTGACGTTGTAGTGGGTTGAGGGTGTAGCCGGTTGAGGGTGTAGTCGGTGGAGGGAGTAGCAAGTTGAGGGTGAAGCAGGATGAGGGTGTAGTCGGTTGAGGGTGTAACTGGTTGAGGGTGTAGCTGGTTGAGGGTGTAGCAGGTTAAGAGTGTAGCCGGTTGAGGGTGTAGCAGGTTGACGGTGTAGCAGGTTAAGGGTGTAGCTGGTTGAAGGTGTAGCTGGTTGAGGGTGTAGCCGGTTGAGGGTGTAGCCGGGTGAGGGTGTAGCCGGTTGAGGGTGTAGCCGGTTAAGGGTGTAGCAGGTTGAGGGTGTAGCCAGTTGAGGGTGTAGCAGGTTGAGGGTGTTGCCGGTTGAGGGTGTAGCATGTTGAGGGTGTAGTCGGGTGATGGTGTAACCGGTTGAGGGTGTAGCCGGTTGAGGGTGTAGCAGGTTGAATGTGTAGCAGGTTGAGGGTGTAGCCGGATGAGGGTGTAGCAGGTTGAGGGTGTAGCCGGATGAGGGTGTAGCTAGTTGAGGGTGTATCCGGTTGAGGGTGTAGCCAGTTGAGGGTGTAGTGGGTTGAGGGTGTAGCCAGTTGAGGGTGTAGCCAGTAAAGGGTGTAGCCGGTTGAGGGTGTAGCCGGTTGAGGGTGTAGTCGGTTGAGGGTGTAGTCGGTTGAAGGTGTAACTGGTTGAGAATGTAGCTGGTTGAAGGTGTAGCATGTTGGGGTTGTAGCCGGTTGAGGGTGTAGCAGGTTAAGGATGTAGCCGGTTGAGGGTGTAGTCGGTTGAGGGTATAGCCGGTTGAGGGTGTAGCCGGGTGAGGGTGTAGCACGTTGAGGGTGTTGCCTATTGAGGGTGTAGCAGGTTGAGGGTGCAGCCGTTTGAGGGTGTAGCAGGTTGAAAGTGTAGCACGTTCAGGATGTTGCAGGTAGAGGGTGTTGCCGGTTGAAAGTGTAGCAGGTTGACGGTGTAGCAGGTTGAGGGTGTAGCAGGTTGAGGGTGTAGCCGGTTGAGGGTGTAGCAGGCTGAGGGTGTAGCCGGTTGAGAGGTGTAGCAGGTTAAGGGTGTAGCCGGTTGAGGGTGTAGTCGGTTGAGGGTGTAGCCAGTTGAGGGTGTAGCCGGTTGAGGGTGTAGATGGTTGAGGGTGCAGCCGGTTGAGGGTGTAACAGGTTGAGGATGTAATACGTTGAGGGTGTTGCCGGATGAGGGTGTATCTGATTGAGGATTTAGCCAGTTGAGGGTGTACTCGGTTGAGGGAATAGCAGGTTGTGGGTGTAGCAGGTTGAGGGTGTAGCCAGTTGAGGGTGTAGCCGACTGAGGGTGTAGCCGGTTGAGGGTGTAGTCGGTTGAGGGAGTAGCAGGTTGAGGGTGTAGCCAGTTGAGGGTGTAGCCGGTTGAGGGTGTAGCTGGTTGAGCGTGTAGTCGGTTGAGGGAGTAGCAGGTTGAGGGTGTAGCATGTTGAGGGTGTAGAAGGTTGAGGGTGTAGCCGGATGAGGGTGTAGCTGGTTGAGGGTGTAACCGGTTGAGGGTGTAGCCTGTTGAGGGTGTAGCAGGTTGAGTGTGTAGAAGGTTGAGGGTGTAGCCGGATGAGAGTGTAGCTGGTTGAGGGTGTAACCGGTTGAGGGTGTAGCCAGTTGAGGTTGTAGTGGGTTGAGGGTGTTGCTGGTTGAGGGTGTAGCCAGTTGAGGATATAGCCGACTGAGGGTTTAGCCGGTTGAGGGTGTAGTCGGTTGAAGGAGTAGCAGGTTGAGGGTGTAGCAGGTTGAGGGTGAAGTCGGTTGAGGGTGTAACTGGTTGAGGGTGTAGCTGGTTGAGGGTGTAGCAGGTTAAGAGTGTAGCCGGTTGAGGGTGTAGCAGTTTGACGGTGTAGCAGGTTGACGGTGTAGCTGGTTGAGGGTGTAGCTGGTTGAGGGTGTAGCCGAATGAGGGTGTAGCAGGTTGAGGGTGAAGCTGGTTGAGGGTGTTGCCGGGTGAGGGTGTAGCCCGTTGAGGGTGTAGCTGGTTAAGGGTGTAGCCGGTTGAGGGTGTAGCCAGTTGAGGGAGTAGCAGGTTGAGGGTGTTGCCGGTTGAGGGTGTAGCATGTTGAGGGTGTAGCCGGTTGAGGGTGTAGCTGGTTGAGGGGGTAGTCGGTTGAGGGAGTAGCAGGTTGAGGGTGTAGCAGGTTGAGGGTGTAGTCGGTTGAGGGTGTAACTGGTTGAGGGTGTAGCTGGTTCAGAGTGTAGGAGGTTAAGGGTGTAGTCGGTTTAGGGTGTAGCAGGTTGACGGTGTAGCAGGTTGAGGGTGTAGCTGGTTGAGGGTGTAGCTGGTTGAAAGTGTAGCCGAATGAGGGTGTAGCAGGTTGAGGGTGAAGCTGGTTGAGGGTGTTCCCGGTTGAGGGTGTAGCAGGTTGAGAGTGTAGCCGGTTGAGGGTGTAACTGGCTGAGGGTGAAGCCGGTTGAGGGTGTAGCAGGTTAAGGGTGTAGAAGGTTGAGGGTGTAGCTGGTTGAGAGTGTAGTTATTTGAGGGTGTAGCCGGTTGAGGGTGTAGCAGATTGACTGTTTAGCAGGTTGAGTGTGTTGCCGGTTGAGGGTGTTGATGGTTGAGGGTGTAGCCGGTTGAGGGTGTTGCAGGTTGACGGTGTAGCAGGTTGAGGGTGTTGCCGGTTGAGGGTGTAGCAGGTTGATTGTGTAGCCGGTTGAGGGTGTAACGGGTTGAGGGTGTAGCAGGTTGACGGTGTACCGGTTAAGGGTGTAGCAGGTTGAGGGTGTAGCAGGATGATGGTGTAGCCGGTTGAGGGTGTAACCGGTTGAGGGTGTAGCCGGTTGAGGGTTTCGCAGGATGAGAGTGTACCCAGTTGAGGGTGTAGCAGGTTGAGGGTGTAGCCGGTTGAAGGGTGTAGCAGGTTTAGGGTGTAGCCGGTTGAGAGTGTACCCAGTTGAGGGTGTAGCTGGTTGAGGGTGTAGATGGTTGAGGGTGCAGCCGGTTGAGGGTGTAACAGGTTGAGGATGTAGCACGTTGAGGGTGTTGCCGGTTGAGGGTGTTGCCAGTTGAGGGTGTAGCAGGGTGAGGGTGTAGCAGGTTGAGGGTGCAGCCGTTTGAGGGTGTAGAAGGTTGAGGGTGTAGCACGTTGAGGGTGTTGCCGGAAGAGGGTGTAGCCGGTTGAGAGTGTAGCCGGTTGAAGGTGTAGCAGGTTGACGTTGTAGCAGGTTGAGGGTATAGCTGGTTGAGGGTGTAGCTGGTTGAGGGTGTAGCCGGACGAGGGTGTAGCAGGTTGTGGGTGAAGCTGGTTGAGGGTGTTGCCGGTTGAGGGTGTAGCCGGTTGAGAGTGTAGACGGTTAAGGGTGTAGCCGGTTGAGGGTGTAGCCAGTTGAGGGTGTAGCAGGTTGAGGGTGTTGCCGGTTGAGGGTGTAGTCAGTTGAGGGTGTAGCCGGTTGAGGGTGTAGCCGGTTGAGGGTGTAGTGGGTTGAGGGAGTAGCAGGTTGAGGGTGTAGCCAGTTGAGGGTGTAGCCGGATAAGGGTGTAGCCAGTTGAGGGTGTAGCCGGTTGAGGGTATAGCCGGTTGTGGTTGTAGTCGGTTGAGGGAGTAGCAGGTTGAGGGTGTAGCAGGTTGAGGGTGTAGTCGGTTGACGGTGTAACTGGTTGAGGGTGTTGCTGGTTGAGGGTGTAGCAGGTTAAGGGTGTAGCCGGTTGAGGGTGTAGCAGGTTGACGGTGTAGCAGGCTGAGGGTGTAGCTGGTTCAGGGTGTAGCTGGTTGAGGATGTAGCCGAATGAGGGTGTAGCAGGTTGAGGGTGAAGCTGGTTGAGGGTGTTGCCGGTTGAGGGTGTAGCCGGTTGAGGGTGTAGCCGGTTAAGGGTGTAGCCGGTTGAGGGTGTAGCCAGTTGAGGGTGTAGCAGGTTGAGGGTAATGCCGGTTGAGGGTGTAGCATGTTGAGAGTGTAGTCGGATGGGGGTGTAACCGGTTGAGGGTGTAGCCGGTTGAGGGTGTAGCAGGTTGAGTGTGTAGCAGGTTGAGGGTGTAGCCGGATGAGGGTGTAGCTGGTTGAGGGTGTAGCCGATTGAGGGTATAGCTGGTTGACGGTTTAGCAGGTTGAGGGTGTAGCGGGTTGAGGGTGTAGCTGGTTGAGGGTGTAACCGGTTAGAGGGTGTAGCCGGATGAGGGTGTAGCTGGTTGAGGGTGTAGCCGATTGAGGGTGTAGCAGGTTGACGGTTTAGCAGGTTGAGGGTGTAGCGGGTTGAGGGTGTAGCTGGTTGAGGGTGTAACCGTTTAGAGGGTGTAGCCGGTTGAGGGAGGGTGTAGCAAGTTGAGGGTGTAGCAGGTTGAGGTTGTAGACAGTTGAGGGTGCAGCAGGTTGAGGGTGTAGCATGTTAAGGGTGTAGCCGGTTGAAGGTGTAGCAGATTAAGGGTGTAGCCGGATGAGGGTGTAGTCGGTTGAGGGTGTAGCCGGTTGAGGGTGTAGCCGGTTGAGGGTGTAGCACGTTGAGGATGTTGCCTATTGAGGGTGTAGCAGGTTGAGGGTGCAGCCGTTTGAGGGTATAGCAGGTTGAAAGTTTAGCACGTTGAGGGTGTTGCCGGTAGAGGGTGTAGCTGGTTGACGGTGTAGCAGGTTGACGGTGTTGCAGGTTGAGGGTGTAGCAGGTTGAGGGTGTAGCCAGTTGAGGGTGTAGCAGGTAGAGGGTGTAGCCGGTTGAGGGGTGTAGCAGGTTGAGGGTGTAGCCGGTTGAGATTGTAGTCGGTTGAGGGTGTAGCCAGTTGAGGGTGTAGCTGGTTGAGAGTGTAGATGGTTGAGGGTGCAGCCGGTTGAGGGTGTAACAGGTTGAGGATATAGCACTTTGAGGGTGTTGCCGGTTGAGGGTGTAGCCGGTTGAGGGTGTAGCCGGTTGAGGGTGTAGTCGGTTGAGGGAGTAGCAAGTTGAGGGTGTAGCAGGATGAGGGTGTAGTCGGTTGAGGGTGTAACTGGTTGAGGGTGTAGCTGGTTGAGGGTGTAGCAGGTTAAGAGTGTAGCCGGTTGAGGGTGTAGCAGGTTGACGGTGTAGCAGGTTAAGGGTGTAGCTGGTTGAAGGTGTAGCTGGTTGAGGGTGTAGCCGGTTGAGGGTGTAGACGGGTGAGGGTGTAGCCGGATGAGGGTGTAGCCGGTTAAGGGTGTAGCCGGTTGAGGGTGTAGCCAGTTGAGGGTGTAGCAGGTTGAGGGTGTTGCCGGTTGAGGGTGTAGCATGTTGAGGGTGTAGTCGGTTGATGGTGTAACAGGTTGAGGGTGTAGCCGGTTGAGGGTGTAGCAGGTTGAGTGTGTAGCAGGTTGAGGGTGCAGCCGGATGAGGGTGTAGCAGGTTGAGTGTGTAGCAGGTTGAGGGTGTTGCCGGAAGAGGGTGTAGCCGGTTGAGAGTGTAGCCGGTTGAAGGTGTAGCCGGTTGACGGTGTAGCAGGTTGAGGGTATAGCTGGTTGAGGGTGTAGCTGGTTGAGGGTGTAGCCGGACGAGGGTGTAGCAGGTTGTGGGTGAAGCTGGTTGAGGGTGTTGCCGGTTGAGGGTGTAGCCGGTTGAGAGTGTAGACGGTTAAGGGTGTAGCCGGTTGAGGGTGTAGCCAGTTGAGGGTGTAGCAGGTTGAGGGTGTTGCCGGTTGAGGGTGTAGTCAGTTGAGGGTGTAGCCGGTTGAGGGTGTAGCCGGTTGAGGGTGTAGTGGGTTGAGGGAGTAGCAGGTTGAGGGTGTAGCCAGTTGAGGGTGTAGCCGGATAAGGGTGTAGCCAGTTGAGGGTGTAGCCGGTTGAGGGTATAGTCGGTTGACGGTGTAACTGGTTGAGGGTGTTGCTGGTTGAGGGTGTAGCAGGTTAAGGGTGTAGCCGGTTGAGGGTGTAGCAGGTTGACGGTGTAGCAGTTTGAGGGTGTAGCTGGTTGAGGGTGTAGCTGGTTGAGGATGTAGCCGAATGAGGGTGTAGCAGGTTGAGGGTTAAGCTGGTTGAGGGTGTTGCCGGTTGAGGGTGTAGCCGGTTGAGGGTGTAGCCGGTTAAGGGTGTAGCCGGTTGAGGGTGTAGCCAGTTGAGGGTGTAGCAGGTTGAGGGTAATGCCGGTTGAGGGTGTAGCATGTTGAGAGTGTAGTCGGATGGGGGTGTAACCTGTTGAGGGTGTAGCCGGTTGAGGGTGTAGCAGGTTGAGTGTGTAGCAGGTTGAGGGTGTAGCCGGATGAGGGTGTAGCTGGTTGAGGGTGTAGCCGGATGAGGGTGTAGCTGGTTGAGGGTGTAGCCGATTGAGGGTATAGCAGGTTGACGGTTTAGCTGGTTGAGGGTGTAACCGGTTAGAGGGTGTAGCCGGATGAGGGTGTAGCTGGTTGAGGGTGTAGCCGATTGAGGGTGTAGCAGGTTGACGGTTTAGCAGGTTGAGGGTGTAGCGGGTTGAGGGTGTAGCTGGTTGAGGGTGTAACCGTTTAGAGGGTGTAGCCGGTTGAGGGAGGGTGTAGCAAGTTGAGGGTGTAGCAGGTTGAGGGTGTAGACAGTTGAGGGTGCAGCAGGTTGAGGGTGTAGCATGTTAAGGGTGTAGCCGGTTGAAGGTGTAGCAGATTAAGGGTGTAGCCGGATGAGGGTGTAGTCGGTTGAGGGTGTAGCCGGTTGAGGGTGTAGTCGGTTGAGGGTGTAGCACGTTGAGGATGTTGCCTATTGAGGGTGTAGCAGGTTGAGGGTGCAGCCGTTTGAGGGTATAGCAGGTTGAAAGTTTAGCACGTTGAGGGTGTTGCCGGTAGAGGGTGTAGCTGGTTGACGGTGTAGCAGGTTGACGGTGTTGCAGGTTGAGGGTGTAGCAGGTTGAGGGTGTAGCCGGTTGAGGGTGTAGCAGGTAGAGGGTGTAGCCGGTTGAGGGGTGTAGCAGGTTGAGGGTGTAGCCGGTTGAGATTGTAGTCGGTTGAGGGTGTAGCCAGTTGAGGGTGTAGCTGGTTGAGGGTGTAGATGGTTGAGGGTGCAGCCGGTTGAGGGTGTAACAGGTTGAGGATATAGCACTTTGAGGGTGTTGCCGGTTGAGGGTGTAGCCGGTTGAGGGTGTAGCCGGTTGAGGGTGTAGCCGATTGAAAGTATAGCCGGTTGAGGGTGTAGTGGGTTTAGGGTGTAGCAGGTTGAGGGTGTTCCCGATTGAGGGTGTAGCAGGTTGAGGGTGTAGCCGGTTAGGGGTGTAACCGGTTGAGGGTGTAGCCGGTTGAGGGTGTAGCGGGTTAAGGGTGTAGTCGGTTGAGGGTGTAGCTGGTTGAGGGTGCAGCCGGTTGAGGGTGTAGCACGTTAAGGTAGTTGCCAGTTGAGGGTGTAGCCGGTTAAGGGTGTAGCCGGTTGAAGGAAGAGGCGGATGAGGGTGTAGTAGGTTGAGGGTGTAGCCGGTTGAGGGTATAGCCAGTTGATGGTGTAGCTGGTTGAGGGTGTTCCCAGTTGAGGGTGTAGCAGGTTGAGAGTGTAGCCGGTTTAGGATGTAACTGGTTGAGGGTGTAGCCGGTTGAGGGTGTAGCAGGTTAAGGGTGTAGAAGGTTGAGGGTGTAGCCGGTTAAGAGTGTAGTTGGTTGAGGGTGTAGCCGGTTGAGGGTGTAGAAGGTTGACAATTTAGCAGGTTGAGAGTGTTGCCGGTTGAGGGTGTTGATGGTTGAGGGTGTTGATGGTTGAGGGTGTTGCCGGTTGAGGGTGTTGATGGTTGAGGGTGGAGCCGGTTGAGGGTGTTGCCGGTTGAGGGTGTAGCAGGTTGATTGTGAAGTCGGTTGAGGGTGTATCTAGTTGAGGGTGTAGCAGGTTGAGGGTGTAGCCAGTTAGGGGTGTAGCAGGTTGAGGGTGTAGCAGGATGATGGTGTAGCCGGTTGGGGTGTATCCGGTTGAGGGTGTAGCCGGTTGAGGGTGTAGCAGGTTGAGAGTGTAGCCGGTTGAGGGTGTAGCAGGTTGAGGGTGTAGCCGGTTGAGGGTGTAGCAGGATGAGGGTGTTGCCGGTTGAGGGTGTAGCAGGTTGAGGGTGTAGCCGGTTGAGGGTGTTACAGGCTGATGGTGTAGCCGATTGAGGGTGTAACCGGTTGAGGGTGTAGCCGGTTGAGGGTGTAGCAGGTTGAAAGTGTAGCAGGATGATGGTGTAACCGGTTGACCGTGTAGTTGGTTGAGGGTGTAGCAGGTTGAGGGTGTAGCTGGTTGAGGGTGTAGCAGGTTGAAGGTGTAGCCGGTTGAGGTTGTAGTCGGTTGAGGGTGTAGCCGGTTGAGGGTGTAGCACGTTGAGGGTGTTGCCGGGTGAGGGTGTAGCAGATTGAGGGTGCAGCCGTTTGAGGGTGTAGCAGGTTGAGGGTGTAGCACGTTGGGGGTGTTGCCGGTAGAGGGTGTAGCCGGTTGAAGGTGTAGCCGGTTGAGGGTGTAGCCAGTTGACGGTGTAGCAGGTTGACGGTGTAGCTGGTTGAGGGTGTTGCCGGTTGAGGGTGTAGCCGGTTGAGGGTGTAGCCGGTTAAGGGTGTAGCCGGTTGAGGGTGTAGCCAGTTGAGGGTGTAGTCGGTTGAGGTGTAACCGGTTGAGGGTGTAGCCGGTTGAGGGTGTAACAGGTTGAGTGTGTAGCAGGATGAGGGTGTAGCCGGATGAGGATGTAGCTGGTTGAGGGTGTAGCCGGTTGAGGGTGTAGCCAGTTGACGTTGTAGTGGGTTGAGGGTGTAGCCGGTTGAGGGTGTAGTCGGTTGAGGGAGTAGCAAGTTGAGGGTGAAGCAGGATGAGGGTGTAGTCGGTTGAGGGTGTAACTGGTTGAGGGTGTAGCTGGTTGAGGGTGTAGCAGGTTAAGAGTGTAGCCGGTTGAGGGTGTAGCAGGTTGACGGTGTAGCAGGTTAAGGGTGTAGCTGGTTGAAGGTGTAGCTGGTTGAGGGTGTAGCCGGTTGAGGGTGTAGCCGGGTGAGGGTGTAGCCGGTTGAGGGTGTAGCCGGTTAAGGGTGTAGCAGGTTGAGGGTGTAGCCAGTTGAGGGTGTAGCAGGTTGAGGGTGTTGCCGGTTGAGGGTGTAGCATGTTGAGGGTGTAGTCGGTTGATGGTGTAACCGGTTGAGGGTGTAGCCGGTTGAGGGTGTAGCAGGTTGAGTGTGTAGCAGGTTGAGGGTGTAGCCGGATGAGGGTGTAGCAGGTTGAGGGTGTAGCCGGATGAGGGTGTAGCTAGTTGAGGGTGTATCCGGTTGAGGGTGTAGCCAGTTGAAGGTGTAGTGGGTTGAGGGTGTAGCCAGCTGAGGGTGTAGCCAGTAAAGGGTGTAGCCGGTTGAGGGTGTAGCCGGTTGAGGGTGTAGTCGGTTGAGGGTGTAGTCGGTTGAAGGTGTAACTGGTTGAGAATGTAGCTGGTTGAAGGTGTAGCATGTTGGGGTTGTAGCCGGTTGAGGGTGTAGCAGGTTAAGGATGTAGCCGGTTGAGGGTGTAGTCGGTTGAGGGTATAGCCGGTTGAGGGTGTAGCCGGGTGAGGGTGTAGCACGTTGAGGGTGTTGCCTATTGAGGGTGTAGCAGGTTGAGGGTGCAGCCGTTTGAGGGTGTAGCAGGTTGAAAGTGTAGCACGTTCAGGATGTTGCAGGTAGAGGGTGTTGCCGGTTGAAAGTGTAGCAGGTTGACGGTGTAGCAGGTTGAGGGTGTAGCAGGTTGAGGGTGTAGCCGGTTGAGGGTGTAGCAGGCTGAGGGTGTAGCCGGTTGAGAGGTGTAGCAGGTTAAGGGTGTAGCCGGTTGAGGGTGTAGTCGGTTGAGGGTGTAGCCAGTTGAGGGTGTAGCCGGTTGAGGGTGCAGCCGGTTGAGGGTGTAACAGGTTGAGGATGTAATACGTTGAGGGTGTTGCCGGATGAGGGTGTATCTGATTGAGGATTTAGCCAGTTGAGGGTGTACTCGGTTGAGGGAATAGCAGGTTGTGGGTGTAGCAGGTTGAGGGTGTAGCCAGTTGAGGGTGTAGCCGACTGAGGGTGTAGCCGGTTGAGGGTGTAGTCGGTTGAGGGAGTAGCAGGTTGAGGGTGTAGCCAGTTGAGGGTGTAGCCGGTTGAGGGTGTAGCTGGTTGAGCGTGTAGTCGGTTGAGGGAGTAGCAGGTTGAGGGTGTAGCATGTTGAGGGTGTAGAAGGTTGAGGGTGTAGCCGGATGAGGGTGTAGCTGGTTGAGGGTGTAACCGGTTGAGGGTGTAGCCTGTTGAGGGTGTAGCAGGTTGAGTGTGTAGAAGGTTGAAGGTGTAGCCGGATGAGAGTGTAGCTGGTTGAGGGTGTAACCGGTTGAGGGTGTAGCCAGTTGAGGTTGTAGTGGGTTGAGGGTGTTGCTGGTTGAGGGTGTAGCCAGTTGAGGATATAGCCGACTGAGGGTTTAGCCGGTTGAGGGTGTAGTCGGTTGAAGGAGTAGCAGGTTGAGGGTGTAGCAGGTTGAGGGTGAAGTCGGTTGAGGGTGTAACTGGTTGAGGGTGTAGCTGGTTGAGGGTGTAGCAGGTTAAGAGTGTAGCCGGTTGAGGGTGTAGCAGTTTGACGGTGTAGCAGGTTGACGGTGTAGCTGGTTGAGGGTGTAGCTGGTTGAGGGTGTAGCCGAATGAGGGTGTAGCAGGTTGAGGGTGAAGCTGGTTGAGGGTGTTGCCGGGTGAGGGTGTAGCCCGTTGAGGGTGTAGCTGGTTAAGGGTGTAGCCGGTTGAGGGTGTAGCCAGTTGAGGGTGTAGCAGGTTGAGGGTGTTGCCGGTTGAGGGTGTAGCATGTTGAGGGTGTAGCCGGTTGAGGGTGTAGCTGGTTGAGGGGGTAGTCGGTTGAGGGAGTAGCAGGTTGAGGGTGTAGCAGGTTGAGGGTGTAGTCGGTTGAGGGTGTAACTGGTTGAGGGTGTAGCTGGTTCAGAGTGTAGGAGGTTAAGGGTGTAGTCGGTTTAGGGTGTAGCAGGTTGACGGTGTAGCAGGTTGAGGGTGTAGCTGGTTGAGGGTGTAGCTGGTTGAAAGTGTAGCCGAATGAGGGTGTAGCAGGTTGAGGGTGAAGCTGGTTGAGGGTGTTGCCGGTTGAGGGTGTAGCAGGTTGAGGGTGTTTCCGGTTGAGGGTGTAGCCGGTTGAGGGTGTAGCAGGTTGACGGTGTAGCAGGTTGAGGGTGTTGCCGGTTAAGGGTGTTGCAGGTTGAGGGTGTAGCCGGTTCAGGGTGTAGTAGGTCGAGGGTGTAGCCGGTTGAGGGTGTAGCCAGCTGAGGATGTAGCAGGTTGAGGGTGTAGCTGGTTGACGGTGTAGCAGGTTGAGGGTGTAGCTGGTTGAAGGTGTAGCTAGTTGAGGGTGTAGCCGAATGAGGGTGTAGCATGTTGAAGGTGAAGCTGGTTGAGTGTCTTGCCGGGTGAGGGTGTAGCCGATTGAGGGTGTAGCCGGTTAAGGGTGTAGCCGGTTGAGGGTGTAGCCAGTTGAGGGTGTAGCAGGTTGAGGGTGTTGCCGGTTAAGGGTGTAGCATGTTGAGGGTGTAGTCTGTTGAGGGTGTAACCGGTTGAGGGTGTAGCCGGTTGAGGGTGTAGCAGGTTGAGTGTGTAGCAGGTTGAGGGTGTAGCCATATGAGGATGTAGCTGGTTGAGGGTGCAGCCGGTTGAGGGTGTAGCCAGTTGAGGGTGTAGTGGGTTAATTGAGGGTGTAGCCGGTTGAGGGTGTAGCCAGTTGAGGGTGTAGCCGGTTGAGGGTGTCGCCGGTTGAGGGTGTAGTCGGTTGAGGGAGTAGCAGGTTGAGGGTGTAGCAGGTTGAGGGTGTAGTCGGTTGAGGGTGTAACTGGTTGAGAATGTAGCTGGTTGAAGGTGTAGCATGTTGAAGTTGTAGCCGGTTGAGGGTGTAGTCGGTTGAGGGTGTAGCCGGTTGAGGGTGTAGCCGGGTGAGGGTGTAGCACGTTGAGGGTGTTGCCTATTGAGGGTGTAGCAGGTTGAGGGTGCAGCCGTTTGAGGGTATAGCAGGTTGAAAGTGTAGCACGTTCAGGGTGTTGCCAGTAGAGGGTGTTGCCGGTTGAAGGTGTAGCATGTTGACGGTGTAGCAAGTTGAGGGTGTAGCAGGTTGACGGTGTAGCCGGTTGAGGGTGTAGCAGGTTGAGGGTGTAGCCGGTTGAGAGGTGTAGCAGGTTGAGGGTGTAGCCGGTTGAGGGTGTAGTCGGTTGAGGGTGTAGCCAGTTGAGGGTGTTGCCGGTTGAGGGTGTAGATGGTTGAGGGTGCAGCCGGTTGAGGGTGCAGCCGGTTGAGGGTGTAACAGGTTGAGGATGTAGCACGTTGAGGGTGTTGCCGGATGAGGGTGTAGCCGGTTTAGGGTGTAGCCGTTTGAGGGTGTAGCCGGTTGAAGGTGTAGCCGGTTGAGGGTGTAGTGGGTTTAGGGTGTAGCAGGTTGAGGGTGTAACCGGTTGAGGGTGTAGCCGGTTGAGGGTGTAGCCCGTTGAGGGTGTAGCGGGTTAAGGGTGTAGCCGGTTAAGGGTGTAGCTGGTTGAGGGTGCAGCCGGTTGAGGGTGTAGCACGTTAAGGGTGTTGCCAGTTGAGGGTGTAGCCGGTTGAGGGTGTGGCCTGTTGAGGGTGTAGACAGCTGAAGGAGGAGGCGGATGAGGGTGTAGTAGGTTGAGGGTGTAGCCGGTTGAGGGTGTAGCCAGTTGAGGGTGTAGCGGTTGATGGTGTTCCCCGGTTGAGGTTGTAGCAGGTTGAGAGTGTAGCCGGTTGAGGGTGTAACTGGTTGAGGGTGTAGCCGGTTGAGGGTGTAGCAGGTTGAGGGTGTAGAAGGTTGAAGGTGTGGCCGGTTGAGTGTAGTTGGTTGAGGGTGTAGCTGGTTGAGGGTGTAGCATATTGACAGTTTAGCAGGTTGAGAGTGTTGCCGGTTGAGGGTGTTGATGGTTGAGGGTGTAGCCGGTTGAGGGTGTAGCAGTTTGAGGGTGTAGCAGGTTGAGGGTTTTGCCGGTTGACGGTGTAGCAGGTTGATTGTGTAGCCGGTTGAGGGTGTACCCGGTTGAGGGTGTAGCAAGTTGAGAGTGTAGCCGGTTAAGGGTGTAGCAGGTTGAGGGTGTAGCAGGATGATGGTGTAGCCGGTTGAGGGTGTAACCGGTTGAGGGTGTAACCGGTTGAGGGTGTCGCAGGTTGAGTGTGTAGCCGGTTAAGGGTGTAGTAGGTTGAGGGTGTAGTAGGTTGAGGGTGTAGCAGGCTGATGGTGTAGCCGATTGAGGGTGTAACCGGTTGAGGGTGTAGCAGGTTGAAAGTGTAGCAGGATGATGGTGTAACCGGTTGAAGGTGTAGCCTGTTGAGGGTGTAGCAGGTTGAGGGTGTAGCCGGTTGAGGGTGTAGCAGGTTGAGGGTGTTGCCGGTTGAGGGTGTAGCAGGTTGAGGGTGCAGCCGTTTGAGGGTGTAGCAGGTTGAGGGTGTAGTACGTTGAGGGTGTTGTCGGTAGAGGGTGTAGCCGGTTGAGGGTGTAGCCGGTAGAGGGTGTAGCAGGTTGACGGAGTAGCAGGTTGAGGGTGTAGCTGGTTGAGCGTGTAGCTGGTTGAGGGTGTAGCCGGATGAGGGTGTAGCAGGTTGAGGGTGAAGCTGGTTGAAGGTGTTGCCGGTTGAGGGTTTAGCTGGTTGAGGGTGTAGCCGGTTAAGGGTGTAGCCGGTTGAGGGTGTAGCCAGTTGAGGGTGTAGCAGGTTGAGGGTGTTGCCGGTTGAGGGTGTAGCCGGTTGAGGGTGTAGCAGGTTGAGTGTGTAGCAGGTTGAGGGTGTAGCCGGATGAGGGTGTAGCTGGTTGAGGGTGTAGCCGATTGAGGGTGTAGCCAGTTGAGGGTGTAGTGGGTTGAGGGTGTAGCCGGGTGAGTGTGTAGCCAGTTGAGGGTGTTGCCGGTTGAGGGTGTAGCTGGTTGAGGGTGTAGTGGGTTGAGGGTGTAGCCAGCTGAGGGTGTAGCAGGTTGATTGTGTAGCCGGTTGAGGGTGTAGCTGGTTGAGGGTGTAGCAGGTTAAGGGTGTAGCCGGTTTAGGGTGTAGCAGGTTGACAGTGTAGCAGGTTGAGGGTGTAGCTGGTTGAGGGTGTAGCTGGTTAAGGGTGTAGCCGAATGAGGGTGTAGCAGGTTAAGGGTGAAGCTGGTTGAGGGTGTTGCTGGTTGAGGGTGTAGCCGGTTGAGGGTGTACAAGGTTGACGGTGTAGCAGGTTGAGGGTGTTGCCGGTTGAGGGTGTAGCAGGTTCATTGTGTAGCCGGTTGAGGGTGTTGCAAGTTGAGAGTGTAGCTGGTTAAGGGTGTAGCAGGTTGAGGGTGTAGCTGGTTGAGGGTGCAGCCGGTTGAGGGTGTAGCACGTTAAGGGTGTTGCCAGTTGAGGGTGTAGCCGGTTGAGGGTGTAGCCTGTTGAGGGTGTAGACAGCTGAAGGAGGAGGATGATGAGGGTGTAGTAGGTTGAGGGTGTAGCCGGTTGAGGGTGTAGCCAGTTGAGGGTGCAGCAGGTTGATGGTGTTCCCCGGTTGAGGGTGTAGCAGGTTGAGAGTGTAGCCGGTTGAGGGTGTAACTGGTTGAGGGTGTAGAAGGTTGAAGGTGTGGCCGGTTGAGTGTAGTTGGTTGAGGGGTCTAGCTGGTTGAGGGTGTAGCATATTGACAGTTTAGCAGGTTGAGAGTGTTGCCGGTTGAGGGTGTTGATGGTTGAGGGTGTAGCCGGTTGAGGGTGTTGCCGGTTGACGGTGTAGCAGGTTGATTGTGTTGCCGATTGAGGGTGTAACCGGTTGAGGGTGTAGCAAGTTGAGAGTGTAGCCGGTTAAGGGTGTAGCAGGTTGAAGGTGTAGCAGGATGATGGTGTAGCCGGTTGAGGGTGTAACTGGTTGAGGGTGTAGCCGGTTGAGGGTGTCGCAGGTTGAGTGTGTAGCCGGTTGAGGGTGTAGTAGGTTGAGGGTGTAGTATGTTGAGGGTGTAGCAGGCAGATGGTGTAGCCGATTGAGGGTGTAACCGGTTGAGGGTGTAGCAGGTTGAAAGTGTAGCAGGATGATGGTGTAACCGGTTGAAGGTGTAGCCGGTTGAGGGTGTAGCAGGTTGAGGGTGTAGCCGGTTGAGGGTGTAGCAGGTTGAGGGTGTAGTCCGTTGAGGGTGTAGCCGGTTGAGGGTGTAGCACGTTGAGGGTGTGGCCGGTTGAGGGTGTAGCAGGTTGAGGGTGCAGCCGTTTGAGGGTGTAGCAGGTTGAGGGTGTAGTACGTTGAGGGTGTTGACGGTAGAGGGTGTAGCCGGTTGAGGGTGTAGCCGGTAGAGGGTGTAGCAGGTTGACGGTGTAGCAGGTTGAGGGTGTAGCTGGTTGAGCGTGTAGCTGGTTGAGGGTGTAGCCGGATGAGGGTGTAGCAGGTTGAGGGTGAAGCTGGTTGAAGGTGTTGCCGGTTGAGGGTTTAGCTGGTTGAGGGTGTAGCCGGTTAAGGGTGTAGCCGGTTGAGGGTGTAGCCAGTTGAGGGTGTAGCAGGTTGAGGGTGTTGCCGGTTGAGGGTGTAGCCGGTTGAGGGTGTAGCAGGTTGAGTGTGTAGCAGGTTGAGGGTGTAGCCGGATGAGGGTGTAGCTGGTTGAGGGGTGTTGCCGATTGAGGGTGTAGCCAGTTGAGGGTGTAGTGGGTTGAGGGTTTAGCCGGGTGAGTGTGTAGCCGGTTGAGGGTGTAGCTGGTTGAGGGTGTAGTGGGTTGAGGGTGTAGCCGGCTGAGGGTGTAGCAGGTTGATTGTGTAGCCGGTTGAGGGTGTAGCTGGTTGAGGGTGTAGCAGGTTAAGGGTGTAGCCGGTTTTGGGTGTAGCAGGTTGACAGTGTAGCAGGTTGAGGGTGTAGCTGGTTGAGGGTGTAGCTGATTAAGGGTGTAGCCGAATGAGGGTGTAGCAGGTTAAGGGTGAAGCTGGTTGAGGGTGTTGCTGGTTGAGGGTGTAGCCGGTTGAGGGTGTAGCAGGTTGCCGGTGTAGCAGGTTGAGGGTGTAGCAGGTTGAGGGTGTAGCCGGTTGAGGGTGTAGTAGGTTGAGGGTGTCGTCGGTTGAGGGGGTAACCGGTTGAGGGTGTTGTCGGTTGAGGGTGTAGCAGGTTGAGTGTGTAGCAGGTTGAGGGTGTAGCCGGATGAGGGTGTAGCTGGTTGAGGGTGTAACCGGTTGAGGGTGTCGCCAGTTGAGGGTGTAGTGGGTTGAGGGTGTAGCCGGTTGAGGGTGTAGTCAGTTGAGGGTGTAGCCGGTTGAGGGTGTAGCCGGTTGAGGGTGTAGTGGGTTGAGGGAGTAGCAGGTTGAGGGTGTAGCCAGTTGAGGGTGTAGCCGGTTGAGGGTGTAGCTGGTTGAGGGTGTAGTCGGTTGAGGGAGTAACCGGTTGAGAGTATAACCGGTTGATGGTGTAGCCGGGGAAGGGTGTATCCGGTTGAGGGTGTAGCCAGTTTAGGGTGTAGCAGGTTGAGGGTGATGGCGGTTAGGGTGTAGCATGTTCAGGGGGTCGTCGTTTAAGGGTGTAACCGGTTGAGGGTGTAGCCGATTGAGGGTGTAGCAGGTTGAGTTTGTAGCAGGTTGAGGGTGTAACCGGATGAGGGTGTAGCTGGTTGAGGGTGTAACCGGTTGAGGGTGTAGCCAGTTTTGGGTGTAGTGGGTTGAGGGTGTAGCCGGTTGAGGGTGTAGCAGGTTGAGGGTGTTGCCGGTTGAGGGTGTAGCAGGTTGAGGGTGTAGCCGGTTGAGGGTGTAGCAGGCTGATGGTATAGCCGATTGAGGGGGTAACCGGTTGAGGGTGTAGCCGGTTGAGGGTGTAGCAGGTTGAAAGTGTAGCAGGATGATGGTGTAACCGGTTGAAGGTGTAGCCGGTTGAGGGTGTAGCAGGTTGAGGGTGCAGCCGTTTGAGGATGTAGCAGGTTGAGGGTGTAGCACGTTGAGGGTGTTGTCGGTAGAGGGTGTAGCCGGTTGAGGGTGTAGCCGGTAGAGGGTGTAGCAGGTTGACGGTGTAGCAGGTTGAGTTGAGGGTGTAGCCGGATGAAAGTGTAGCAGGTTGAGGGTGAAGCTTGTTGAGGGTGTTGCCGGTTGAGGGTGTAGCCTGTTGAGGGTGTAGCCGGTTAAGGGTGTAGCCGGTTGAGGGTGTAGCCAGTTGAGGGTGTAGCAGGTTGAGGGTGTTGCCGGTTGAGGCTGTAGCATGTTGAGGGTGTAGTCGGTTGAGTGTGTAACCGGTTGAGGGTTTAGCCGGTTGAGGGTGTAGCAGGTTGAGTGTGTACCAGGTTGAGGGTGTAGCCGGATGAGGGTGTAGCTGGTTGAGGGTGTAGCCGGTTGAGGGTGTAGGCAGTTGAGGGTGAAGTGGGTTGAGGGTGTAGCCGGGTGAGGGTGTAGCCAGTTGAGGGTGTAGCCGGTTGAGGGTGTAGCTGGTTGAAGGTGTAGTCGGTTGAGGGAGTAGCTGGTTGAGGGTGTAGCAGGTTGACGGTGTAGCAGGTTGAGGGTGTAGCTGGTTGAGGGTGTAGCTGGTTGAGGGTGTAGCAAGTTAAGGGTGTAGCCGGTTTAGGGTGTAGCAGGTTGACGGTGTTGCAGGTTGAGGGTGTAGATGGTTGAGGGTGTAGCTGGATAAGGGTGTAGCCGAATGAGGGTGAAGCAGGTTGAGGGTGAAGCTGGTTGAGGGTGTTGCCAGTTGAGGGTGTAGCCGGTTGAGGGTGTAGCAGTTTGACGGTGTAGCAGGTTGAGGGTTTTGCCAGTTGAGGGTGTAGCAGGTTGATTGTGTAGCCGGATGAGGGTGTAGCTGGTTGAGGGTGTAGCAGGTTAAGGGTGTAGCCGGTTTAGGGTGTAGCAGGTTGACAGTGTAGCAGGTTGAGGGTGTAGCTGGTTGAGGGTGTAGCTGGTTAAGTGTGTAGCCGAATGAGGGTGTAGCAGGTTGAGGGTGAAGCTGGTTGAGGGTGTTGCCGGTTGAGGGTGTAGCCGGTTGAGGGTGTAGCAGGTTGACGTTGTAGCAGGTTGAGGGTGTTGCCGGTTGAGGGTGTTGCAGGTTGATTGTGTAGCCGGTTGAGGGTGTAAACGGTTGAGAGTGTAGCAAGTTGAGAGTGTAGCCGGTTAAGGGTGTAGCAGGTTGAGGGTGTAGCAGGATGATGGTGTAGCCGGTTGAGGATGTAACCGGTTGAGGGTGTAGCCGGTTGAGGGTGTCGCAGGTTGAGAGTGTAGCCGGTTGAGGGTGTAGTAGGTTGAGGGTGTAGCAGGTTGAGGGTGTAGCCGGTTGAGGGTGTAGCAGGCTGATAGTGTAGCCGGTTGAGGGTGTAGCAGGTTGAGGGTGTTGCCGGTTGAGGGTGTAGCAGGTTGAGGGTGTAGTCGGTTGAGGGTGTAGCAGGCTGATGGTGTAGCCGATTGAGGGTGTAACCGGTTGAAGGTGTAGCCGGTTCAGGGTGTAGCAGGTTGAGGGTGTAGCTGGTTGAGGGTGTAGCTGGTTGAGGGTGTAGCCGTTTGAGAGTGTAGTCGGTTGAGGGTGTGGCCGGTAGAGGGTGTAGCACGTTGAGGGTGTTGCCGGTTGAGGGTGTAGCACGTTGAGGGTGTAGCACGTTGAGGGTGTTGTTGGTAGAGGGTGTAGCCGGTTGATCGTGTAGCCGGTAGAGGGTGTAGCCGGTTGACGGTGTAGCAGGTTGAGGGTGTAGCTGGTTGAGGGTGCAGCTGGTTGAGGGTGTAGCCGAATGAGGGTGTAGCAGGTTGAGGGTGAAGCTGGTTGAGGGTGTTGCCGGTTGAGGGTGTAGCCGGTTGAGGGTGTTGCCGGTTAAGGGTGTAGCCGGTTGAGGGTGTAGCCAGTTGAGGGTGTAGCAGGTTGAGGGTGTTGCCGGTAGAGGGTGTAGCATGTTGAGGGTGTAGTCGGTTGAGGGTGTAACCGGTTGAGGGAGTAGACAATTGAGGGTGTAGCAGGTTGAGTGTATAGCAGGTTGAGGGAGTAGCCGGATGAGGGTGTAGCTGGTTGAGGGTGTAGCCGGTTGAGGGTGTAGCCAGTTGAGGGTGTAGTGTGTTGAGAGTGTAGCTGGGTGAGGTGTAGCCAGTTGAGGGTGTAGCCGGTTGAGGGTGTAGGTGGTTGAGGGTGTAGTCGGTGGAGGGAGTAGCTGGTTGACGGTGTAGCAGGTTGAGGGTGTAGTCGGTTGAGGGTGTAACTGGTTGAGAGTGTAGCTGGTTGAGGGTGTAGCAGGTTAAGAGTGTAGCCGGTTTAGGGTGTAGCAGGTTGACGGTGTAGCAGGTTGAGGGTGTAGCTGGATGAGGGTGTAGATGGTTAAGGGTGTAGCTGAATGAGGGTGTAGCAGGTTGAGGGTGAAGCTGGTTGAGGGTGTTGCCGGTTGAGGGTGTAGCCGGTTGAGGGTGTAGCCGGTTAAGGGTGTAGCCGGTTGAGGGTGTAGCCAGTTGAGGGTGTAGCAGGTTGAGGATGATGCCGGTTGAGGGTGTCGTCGGTTGAGGGTGTAACCGGTTTAGGTTGTAGCCGGTTGAGGGTGTAGCAGGTTGAGTGTGTAGCAAGTTGAGGGTGAAGCCGGATGAGGCTGTAGCTGGTTGAGGGTGTAACCCGTTAAGGGTGTAGCCAGTTGAGGGTGTAGTGGGTTGAGTGTGTAGCCGGTTGAGGGTGTTGCCAGTTGAGGGTGTAGCTGGTTGAGGGTGTAACCGGTTGAGGGTGTAGTCTGTTGAGGGAATAGCAGGTTGAGGGTGTAGCAGGTTGAGGGTGTTGGCAGTTGAGGGTGTAGTGGGTTGACGGTGTAGCCGGGTGAGGGTGTATCCAGTTGAGGGAGTAGCCGGTTGAGGGTGTAGCTGGATTAAGGTGTAGTCGGTTGAGGGAGTAGCTGGTTGAGGGCGTAGCAGGTTGAGGGTGTAGTCGGTTGAGGGTGTAACTGGTTGAGGGTGTAGCTGGTTGAGGGTGTAGCAGGTTAAGGGTGTAGCCGGTTTAGGGTGTAGCAGGTTGACGGTGTAGCAGGTTGAGGGTGTAGCTGGTTGAGGGTGTAGCTGGTTAAGGGTGTAGCCGAATGAGGGAGTAGCAGGTTGAGGGTGAAGCTGGTTGAGGGTGTTGCCGGTTGAGGGTGTAGCCGGTTGAGGGTGTAGCAGGTTGACGGTGTAGCAGGATGAGGGTGTTGCCGGTTGAGGGTGTAGCAGGTTGATTGTGTAGCCGGTTGAGGGTGTAACTGGTTGAGAGTGTAGCTGTTTAAGGGTGTAGCAGGTTGAGGGTGTAGCAGGATGACGGAGTAACCGGTTGAGGGTGTAACCGGTTGAGGGTGTCGCAGGTTGAGAGTGTAGCCGGTTGAGGGTGTAGTAGGTTGAGGGTGTAGCCGGTTGAGGGTGTAGCAGGTTGAGGGTGTTGCCGGTTGAGGGCGTAGCAGGTTGAGGGTGTAGCCGGTTGAGGGTGTAGCAGGCTGATGGTGTAGCCGATTAAGGGTGTAACCGGTTGAGGGTGTAGCCGGTTGAGGGTGTAGCAGGTTTAAAGTGAAGCAGGATGATGGTGTAACCGGTTAAGGGTGTAGCAGGTTGAGGGTGTAGCACGTTGAGGGTGTTGCCGGTTGAGGGTGTAGCAGGTTGAGGGTGCAGCCGTTTGAGGGTGTAGCAGGTTGAGGGTGTAGCACGTTGAGGGTGTTGTCGGTAGAGGGTGTAGCCGGTTGAGGGTGTAGCCGGTAGAGGGTGTAGCAGTTTGACGGTGTAGCAGGTTGAGGGTGTAGCTGGTTGAGGGTGTAGCTGGTTGAGGGTGTAGCCGGATGAGGGTGTAGCAGGTTGAGGGTGAAGCTGGTTGAGGGTGTTGCCGGTTGAGGGTGTAGCCGGTTGAGTGTGTAGCAGGTTGAGGGTGTAGCCGGATGAGGGTGTAGCTGGTTGAGGGTGTAGCCGGTGGAGGGTGTAGCCAGTTGAGGGTGTAGTGGGTTGAGGGTGTAGCCGAGTGAGGGTGTAGCCAGTTGAGGGTGTAGCCGGTTGAGGGTGTAGCTGGTTGAGGGTGTAGTCGGTTGAGGGAGTAGCTGGTTGAGGGTGTAGCAGGTTGAGAGTTTAGTCGGTTGAGGGTGTAACTGGTTGAGGGTGTAGCTGGTTGAGGGTGTAGCAGGTTAAGGGTGTAACCGGTTTAGGGTGTAGCAGGTTGACGGTGTAGCAGGTTGAAGGTGTAGCTGGTTGAGGGTGTAGCTGGTTAAGGGTGTAGCCGAATGAGGGTGTAGCAGGTTGAGGGTGAAGCTGGTTGAGGGTGTTGCCGGGTGAGGGTGTAGCCGGTTGAGGGTGTAGCCGGTTAACGGTGTAGCCGGTTGAGGGTGTAACTGGTTGAGGGTGCAGCTCGTTGAGGGTGTAGCATGTTGAGTGTGTAGCAGGTTGAGGGTGTCGTCGGTTGAAGGTGTAACCGGTTGAGGGTGTAGCCGGTTGAGGGTGTAGCCGGTTAAGGGTGTAGCCGGTTGTGGGTGTAGCCAGTTGAGGGTGTAGCAGGTTGAGGGTGATGCCGGTTGAGGGTGTAGCATGTTGAGGGTGTCGTCAGTTGAGGGTGTAACCGGTTGAGGGTGTAGCCGGTTGAGGGTGTAGCAGGTTGAGTGTGTAGCAGGTTGAGGGTGTAGCCGGATGAGGGTGTAGCTGGTAGAGGGTGTAACCGGTTGAGGGTGTAGCCAGTTGAGGGTGTAGTGGGTCGAGGGTGTAGCCGGTTGAGGGTGTAGCAGGTTGAGGGTGTTGCCGGTTGAGGGTGTAGCAGGTTGAGGGTGTAGCCGGTTGAGGGTGTAGCAGGCTGATGGTATAGCCGATTGAAGGGGTAACCGGTTGAGGGTATAGCCGGTTGAGGGTGTAGCAGGTTGAAAGTGTACCAGGATGATGGTGTAACCGGTTGAAGGTGTAGCCGGTTGAGGGTGTAGCAGGTTGAGGGTGCAGCCGTTTGAGGGTGTAGCAGGTTGAGGGTGTAGCACGTTGAGGGTGTTGTCAGTAGAGGGTGTAGCCGATTGAGGGTGTAGCCGGTAGAGGGTGTAGCAGGTTGACGGTGTAGCAGGTTGAGTTGAGTGTGTAGCCGGATGAGGGTGTAGCAGGTTGAGGGTGAAGCTGGTTGAGGGTGTTGCCGGTTGAGGGTGTAGTCGGTTGAGGGTGTAGCCGGTTGAGGGTGTAGCCGGTTGAGGGTGTAGCCATTTGAGGGTGTAGCAGGTTGATGGTGTTGCCGGTTGAGGGTGTAGCATGTTGAGGGTGTAGTCGGTTGAGAGTGTAACCGGTTGAGGGTGTAGCCGGTTGAGGGTGTAGCAGGTTGAGTGTGTAGCAGGTTGAGGGTGTAGCCGGATGAGGGTGTAGCTGGTTGAGGGTGTAGGCAGTTGAGGCTGTAGTGGGTTGAGGGTGTAGCCGGGTGAGGGTGTAGTCGGTTGAGGGAGTAGTTGGTTGACGGTGTAGCAGGTTGAGGGTGTAGCCAGTTGAGGGTGTAGTGGGTTGAGAGTGTAGCCGGGTGAGGGTGTAGCCGGTTGAGGGTGTAGTTGGTTGAGGGTGTAGTCGGTTGAGGGAGTAGCTGGTTGAGGGTGTAGCAGGTTGAGGGTGTAGTCGGTTGAGGGTGTAACTGGTTGAGGGTGTAGCTGGTTGAGGGTGTAGCAGGTTAAGAGTGTAGCCGGTTTAGGGTGTAGCAGGTTGACGGTGTAGCAGGTTGAGGGTGTAGCTGGATGAGGGTGTAGATGGTTAAGGGTGTAGCCGAATGAGGGTGTAGCAGGTTGAGGGTGAAGCTGGTTGAGGGTGTTGCCGGTTGAGGGAGTAGCCGGTTGAGGGTGTAGCCGGTTAAGGGTGTAGCCGGTTGAGGGTGTAGCCAGTTGAGGGTGTAGCAGGTTGAGGGTGATGCCGGTTGAGGGTGTAGCATGTTGAGGGTGTCGTCGGTTGAGGGTGTAACCGGTTTAGGGTGTAGCCGGTTGAGAGTGTAGCAGGTTGAGTGTGTAGCAAGTTGAGGGTGTAGCCGGATGAGGGTGTAGCTGGTTGAGGGTGTAACCGGTTAAGGGTGTAGCCAGTTGAGGGTGTAGTGGGTTGAGTGTGTAGCCGGTTGAGGGTGTTGCCAGTTGAGGGTGTAGCCGGTTGAGGGTGTAGCCGGTTGAGGGTGTAGTCGGTTGAGGGAATAGCAGGTTGAGGGTGTAGCAGGTTGAGGGTGTAGGCAGTTGAGGGTGTAGTGGGTTGAGGGTGTAGCCGGGTGAGGGTGTATCCAGTTGAGGGTGTAGCCGGTTGAGGGTGTAGCTGGTTGAAGGTGTAGTCGGTTGAGGGAGTAGCTGGTTGAGGGTGTGGCAGGTTGAGGGTGTAGTCGGTTGAGGGTGTAACTGGTTGAGGGTGTAGATTGTTGAGGGTGTAGCAGGTTAAGGGTGTAGCCGGTTTAGGGTGTAGCAGGTTGACGGTGTAGCAGGTTAAGGGTGTAGCTGGTTGAGGGTGTAGCTGGTTAAGGGTGTAGCCGAATGAGGGTGTAGCAGGTTGAGGGTGAAGCTGGATGAGGGTGTTGCCGGTTGAGGGTGTAGCCGGTTGAGGGTGTAGCAGGTTGACGGTGTAGCAGGTTGAGGGTGTTGCCGGTTGAGGGTGTAGCAGGTTGATTGTGTAGCCGGTTGAGGGTGTAGCTGGTTGAGGGTGTAGCAGGTTAAGGGTGTAGCCGGTTTAGGGTGTAGCAGGTTGACGGTGTAGCAGGTTGAGGGTGTAGCTGGTTGACGGTGTAGCTGGTTAAGGGTGTAGCCGAATGAGGGTGTAGCAGATTGAGGGTGAAGCTGGTTGAGGGTGTTGCCGGTTGAGGGTGTAGTCGGTTGAGGGTGTAGCAGGTTAACGGTGAAGCAGGTTGAGGGTGTTGCCGGTTGAGGGTGTTGCCGGTTGAGGGTGTAGCAGGTTAATTGTGTAGCCGGTTGAGGGTGTAGCAAGTTGAGAGTGTAGCCGGTTAAGGGTGTAGCAGGTTGAGGGTGTAGCAGGATGATGGTGTAGCCGGTTGAGGGTGTAACCGGTTGAGGGTGTAGCCGGTTGAGGGTGTAGCAGGCTGATGGTGTAGCCGATTAAGGGTGTAACCGGTTGAGGGTGTAGCCGGTTGAGGGTGTAGCAGGTTGAAAGTGTAGCAGGATGATGGTGTAACCGGTTGAAGGTGTAACCGGTTAAGGGTGTAGCAGGTTGAGGGTGTAGCCGGTTTAGGGTGTAGCAGGTTGAGGGTGTAGCCGGTTGAGGGTGTAGTCGGTTGAGGGTGTAGCCGGTTGAGGGTGTAGCACGTTGAGGGTGTTGCCGGTTGAGGGTGTAGCAGGTTGAGGGTGCATCCGTTTGAGGGTGTATCACGTTGAGGGTGTTGTCGGTAGAGGGTGTAGCCGGTTGAGGGTGTAGCCGGTAGAGGGTGTAACAGTTTGACGGTATAGCAGGTTGAGGGTGTAGCTGGTTGAGGGTGTAGTTGGTTGAGGGTGTAGCCGGATGAGGGTGTAGCAGGTTGAGGGTGAAGCTGGTTAAGGGTTTGCCGGTTGAGGGTGTAGCCGGTTGAGTGTGTAGCAGGTTGAGGGTGTAGCCGGATGAGGGTGAAGCTGGTTGAGGGTGTAGCCGGTGGAGGGTGTAGCCAGTTGAGGGTGTAGTGGGTTGAGGGTGTAGCCGGGTGAGGGTGTAGCCAGTTGAGGGTGTAGCCGGTTGAGGGTGTAGCTGATTGAGGGTGTAGTCGGTTGAGGGAGTAGCTGGTTGATGGTGTAGCAGGTTGAGGGTGTAGTCGGTTGAGGGTGTAACTGGTTGAGGGTGTAGCTGGTTGAGGGTGTAGCAGGTAAAGGGTGTAGCCGGTTTAGGGTGTAGCAGGTTGACGGTGTAACAGGTTGAGGGTGTAGCTGGTTGAGGGTGTAGCTGGTTGTGGGTGTTGCCGAATGAGGGTGTAGCAGATTGAGGGTGAAGCTGGTTGAGGGTGTTGCCGGGTGAGGGTGTAGCCGGTTGAGGGTGTAGCCGGTTAACGGTGTAGCCGGTAGAGGGTGTAACTGGTTGAGGGTGTAGCTGGTTGAGGGTGTAGCAGGTTGAGTGTGTAGCAGGTTGAGGGTGTCGTCGGTTGAAGGTTTAACCGGTTGAGGGTGTAGCCGATTGAGGGTGTAGCCGGTTAAGGGTGTAGCCGGTTGAGGGTGTAGCCAGTTGAGGGTGTAGCAGGTTGAGGGTGATGCCGGTCGAGGGTGTAGCATGTTGAGGGTGTCGTCAGTTGAGGGTGTAACCGGTTGAGGGTGTAGCCGGTTGAGGGTGTAGCAGGTTGAGTGTGTAGCAGGTTGAGGGTGTAGCCGGATGAGGATGTAGCTGGTTGAGGGTGTAACCGGTTGAGGGTGTAGCCAGTTGAGGGTGTAGTGGTTTGAGGGTGTAGCCGGTTGAGGGTGTAGCATGTTGAGGGTGTTGCCGGTTGAGGGTGTAGCAGATTGAGGGTGTAGCCGGTTGAGGGTGTAGCAGGCTGATAGTATAGCCGATTGAGGAGGTAACCGGTTGAGGGTGTAGCCGGTTGAGGGTGAAGCAGGTTGAAAGTGTTGCAGGATGATGGTGTAACCGGTTGAAGGTGTAGCCGGTTGAGGGTGTAGCAGGTTGAGGGTGCAGCCGTTTGAGGGTGTACCAGGTTGAGGGTGTAGCATGTTGAGGGTGTTGTCAGTAGAGGGTGTAGCCGATTGAGGGTGTAGCCGGTAGAGGGTGTAGCAGGTTTACGGTGTAGCAAGTTGAGTTGATCGTGTAGCCGGATGAGGGTGTAGCAGGTTGAGGGTGAAGCTGGTTGAGGGTGTTGCCGGTTGAGGGTGTAGTCGGTTGAGGGTGTAGCCGGTTAAGGGTGTAGCCGGTTGAGGGTGTAGCCAGTTGAGGGTGTAGCAGGTTGAGGGAGTGGCCGGTTGAGGGTGTAGCATGTTGAGGGTGTAGTCGGTTGAGAGTGTAACCGGTTGAGGGTGTAGCCGGTTGAGGGTGTAGCAGGTTGAGTGTGTAGCAGGTTGAGGGTGTAGCCGGATGAGGGTGTAGCTGGTTGAGGGTGTAGCCATTGAGGGTGTAGGCAGTTGAGGGTGTAGTGGGTTGAGGGTGTAGCCGGGTGAGGGTGTAGCCAGTTGAGGGTGTAGCCGGTTGAGGGTGTAGCTGGTTGAGGGTGTAGTCGGTTGAGGGAGTAGCTGGTTGAGGGTGTAGCAGGTTGAGGGTGTAGTCGGTTGAGGGTGTAACTGGTTGAGGGTGTAGCTGGTTGAGGGTGTAGCTGGTTAAGGGTGTAGCCGGTTTAGGGTCTAGCAGGTTGACGGTGTAGCAGGTTGAGGGTGTAGCTGGTTGAGGGTGTAGCTGGTTAAGGGTGTAGCCGAATGAGGGTGTAGCAGGTTGAGGGTGAAGCTGGTTGAGGGTGTTGCCGGTTGAGGGTGTAGCCGGTTGAGGATGTAGCAGGATGACGGTGTAGCAGGTTGAGGGAGTAGCCGGTTGAGGGTGTAGCTAGTTGAGGGTGTAGCAGGTTAAGGGTGTAGCCGGTTTAGGGTGTAGCAGGTTGACAGTGTAGCAGGTTGAGGGTGTAGCTGGTTGAGGGTGTAGCTGGATAAGGGTGTAGCCGAATGAGGGTGTAGCAGGTTGAGGGTGAAGCTGGTTGAGCGTGTTGCCGGTTGAGGGAGTAGCCGGTTGAGGGTGTAGCAGGTTGACGGTGTAGCAGGTTGAGGGTGTTGCCGGTTGAGGGTGTAGCAGGTTGATTGTGTAGCCGGTTTAGGGTGTAACCGGTTGAGAGTGTAGCAAGTTGAGATTTTAGCCAGTTAAGGGTGTAGCAGGTTGAGGGTGTAGCAGGATGATGGTGTAGCTGGTTGAGGGTGTAACCGGTTGAGGGTGTAACCGGTTGAGGGTGTAGCCGGTTGAGGGTGTAGTAGGTTGAGGGTGTAGCCGGTTCAGGGTGTAGCAGGTTGAGGGTGTTGCCGGTTGAGGGTGTAGCCGGTTGAGGGTGTAGCAGGCTGATGGTGTAGCCGATTGAGGGTGTAACCGGTTGAGGGTGTAGCCGGTTGAGGGTGTATCAGGTTGAAAGTGTAGCAGGATGATGATGTAACCGGTTGAAGGTGTAGCCGGTTGAGGGTGTAGCAGGTTGAGGGTGTAGCCGGTTGAGGGTGTAGCAGGTTGAGGGTGTAGCCGGTTGAGGGTGTAGCCGGTTGAGGGTGTAGTCGGTTGAGGGTGTAGCAGGTTGAGGGTGTAGCACGTTGAGGGTGTTGCCGGTTGAGGGTGTAGCAGGTTGAGGGTGTAGCCGGTTGAGGGTGTAGCAGGCTGATGGTTTAGCCGATTGAGGGTGTAACCTGTTGAGGGTGTAACTGGTTAAGGTTGTAGCAGGTTGAAAATGTAGCAGGATGATGGTGTAACCGGTTGAAGGTGTAGCCGGTTGAGGGTGTAGCAGGTTGAGGGTGTAGCCGGTTGAGGGTGTAGCAGGTTGAGGGTTTAGCCGGTTGAGGGTGTAGTCGGTTGAGAGTGTAGCCGATTGAGGGTGTAGCACGTTGAGGGTGTTGCCGGTCGAGGGTGTAGCAGGTTGAGGGTGCAGCCGTTTGAGGGTGTAGCACGTTGAGGGTGTAGCACGTTGAGGGTGTTGTCGGTAGAGGGTGTAGCCGGATGAGGTTCTAGCCGGTAGAGGGTGTAGCAGGTTGACGGTGTAGCAGGTTGAGGGTGTAGCTGGTTGAGGGTGTAGCTGGTTGAGGGTGTAGCCGGATGAGGGTGTAGCAGGTTGAGGGTGAAGCTGGTTGAGGGTGTTGCCGGATGAGGGTGTAGCCGGTTGAGGGTGTTGCCGGTTAAGGGTGTAGCCGGTTGAGGGTGTAGCCAGTTGAGGGTGTAGCAGGTTGAGGGTGTTGCCGGTTGAGGGTGTAGCATGTTGAGGGTGTAGTCGGTTGAGGGTGTAACCGGTTGAAGGTGTAGTCGGTTGAGGGTGTAGCAGGTTGAGTGTGTAGCAGGTTGAGGGTGTAGCCGGATGATGGTGTAGCTGGTTGAGGGAGTAGCCGTTTGAGGGTGTAGCCAGTTGAGGGTGTAGCCAGTTGAGGGTGTAGCCGGGTGAGGGTGTAGCCAGTTGAGGGTGTAGTCGGTTGAGGGTGTAGCAGGTTGACGGTGTAGTCGGTTGAGGGAGTAGCTGGTTGAGGGTGTAGCATGTTGAGGGTGTCGTCGGTTGAGGGTGTAGCTGGTTGAGGGTGTAACCGGTTGAGGGTGTAGTGGGTTGAGAGTGTAGTGGGTTGAGGGTGTAGCCGGTTGAGGGTGTAGCCTGTTGATGGTGTAGCCGGTTGAGGGTGTAGCCGGTTGAGGGTGTAGTCGGTTGAGGGAATAGCAGGTTGAGGGTGTAGCAGGTTGAGGGTGTAGCCGACTAAGTGTGTAGCAGGTTGAGGGTGTAGTCGGTTGAGGGAGTAGCAGGTTGAGGGTGTAGCCAGTTGAGGGTGTAGCCGGTTGAGGGTGTAGCTGGTTGAGGGTGTAGTCGGTTGAGGGAGTAGCAGGTTGAGGGTGTAGCAGGTTGAGGGTGTAGTCGGTTGAGGGTGTAACTGGTTGAGGGTGTAGCTGGTTGAGGGTGTAGCAGGTTGAGTGTGTAGCAGGTTGAGGGTGTAACCGGTTGTGGGTGTAGCCGGTTGAGGGTGTAGCAGGTTGAGTGTGTAGCAGGTTGAGGGTGTAGCCGGATGAAGGTGTAGCTGGTTGAGGGTGTAACCGGTTGAGGGTGTAGCCAGTTGAGGTTGTAGTGGGTTGAGGGTGTTACCTGTTGAGAATGTAGCCAGTTGAGGATGTAGCCGACTGAGGGTGCAGACAGTTGAGGGTGTTGTCGGTTGAGGGAGTAGCAGGTTGGGGGTGTAGCCAGTTGAGGGTGTAGTCGGTTGAGGGTGTAGCAGGTTGACGGTGTAGTCGGTTGAGGGAGTAGCTGGTTGAGGGTGTAGCATGTTGAGGGTGTCGTCGGTTGAGGGTGTAGCTGGTTGAGGGTGTAACCGGTTGAGGGTGTAGTGGGTTGAGAGTGTAGTGGGTTGAGGGTGTAGCCGGTTGAGGGTGTAGCCTGTTGATGGTGTAGCCGGTTGAGGGTGTAGCCGGTTGAGGGTGTAGTCGGTTGAGGGAATAGCAGGTTGAGGGTGTAGCAGGTTGAGGGTGTAGCCGACTGAGGGTGTAGCAGGTTGAGGGTGTAGTCGGTTGAGGGAGTAGCAGGTTGAGGGTGTAGCCAGTTGAGGGTGTAGCCGGTTGAGGGTGTAGCTGGTTGAGGGTGTAGTCGGTTGAGGGAGTAGCAGGTTGAGGGTGTAGCAGGTTGAGGGTGTAGTCGGTTGAGGGTGTAACTGGTTGAGGGTGTAGCTGGTTGAGGGTGTAGCAGGTTGAGTGTGTAGCAGGTTGAGGGCGTCGTCGGTTGAGGGTGTAACCGGTTGTGGGTGTAGCCGGTTGAGGGTGTAGCAGGTTGAGTGTGTAGCAGGTTGAGGGTGTAGCCGGATGAAGGTGTAGCTGGTTGAGGGTGTAACCGGTTGAGGGTGTAGCCAGTTGAGGTTGTAGTGGGTTGAGGGTGTTACCTGTTGAGGGTGTAGCCAGTTGAGGATGTAGCCGACTGAGGGTGCAGACGGTTGAGGGTGTTGACGGTTGAGGGAGTAGCAGGTTGAGGGTGTAGCAGGTTGAGGGTGTAGTCGGTTGAGGGGTGTAACTGGTTGAGGGTGTAGCTGGTTGAGGGTGTAGCAGGTTAAGAGTGTAGCCGGTTGGGGGTGTAGCAGTTTGACGGTATAGCAGGTTGACGGTGTAGCTGGTTGAGGGTGTAGCTGGTTGAGGGTGTAGCCGAATAATGGTGTAGCAGGTTGAGGGTGAAGCTGGTTGAGGGTGTTGCCGGGTGAGGGGTGTAGCCGGTTGAGGGTGTAGCCGGTTAAGGGTGTAGCCGGTTGAGGGTGTAGCCAGTTGAGGGTGTAGCATGTTGAGGGTGTAGCCGGTTGAGGGTGTAGCTGGTTGAGGGTGTAGTCGGTTGAGGGAGTAGCAGGTTGAGGGTGTAGCAGGTTGAGGGTGTAGTCGGTTGAGGGTGTAACTGGTTTAGGGTGTAACTGGTTGAGGGTGTAGCCGGTTGAGTGTGTAGCCGGGTGTGAGTATAGCTGGTTGAGGGTGTAGCCGGTTGAGGGTGCAGTAGGTCGAGGGTGTAGCCGGTTGAGGGTGTAGCCAGTTGAGGGTGTAGCAGGTTGAGGGTGTAGCAGGTTGAGGGTGTAGCAGGTTGAGGGTGTAGTCGGTTGAGGGTATAACTGGTTGAGGGTGTAGCTGGTTGAGGGTGTAGCAGGTTAAGGGTGTAGTCGGTTTAGGGTGTAGCAGGTTGACGGTGTAGCAGGTTGAGGGTGTAGCTGGTTGAGGGTGTAGCCGAATGAGGGTGTAGCAGGTTGAGGGTGAAGCTGGTTGAGGGTGTTGCCGGTTGAGGGTGTAGCTGGTTGAGGGTGCATCCGGTTGAGGGTGTAGCAGGTTGAGGGTGTAGCAGGTTGAGGGTGTTGCCGGTTGAGGGTGTAGCCGGTTGAGGGTGTAGCAGGTTGACGGTGTAGCAGGTTGAGGGTGTTGCCGGTTAAGGGTGTAGCAGGTTGAGGGTGTTGCCGGTTGAGGGCGTAGCAGGTTGAGGGTGTAGCCGGTTGAGGGTGTAACCGGTTGAGGGTGTAGCAGGTTGAGGGTGTAGCAGGTTGAGGGTGTTGCATGTTGAGGGTGTAGCAGGTTGAGGGTGTAGCCGGTTGAGGGTGTAGCTGGTTGAGGGTGTATCAAGTTGAGGGTGTAGCAGGTTGAGGTTGTAGCAGGTTGAGGGTGTTGCCGGTGTAGGGTGTAGCCGGTTGAGGGTGTAGCCGGTTGAGGGTGTAGCAGATTGACGGTGTAGCAGGTTGAGGGTGTTGCCGGTTGAGGGTGTAGCAGGTGTAGGGTGTAGCAGGTTGAGGGTGTAGCCGGTTGAGTGTGTAGCCGGGTGAGAGTGTAGCTGGTTGAGGGTGTAGCTGGTTGAGGGTGCAGTAGGTTGAGGGTGTAGCCGGTTGAGGGTGTAGCGGGTTGAGGGTGTAGCGGGTGGAGCGTGTAGCTGGTTGAGGGTGTAGCAGGTTGAGGGTGTAGCATGATGAGGGTGTAGCCGTTTGAGGGTGTAGCTGGTTGAGGGTGTAGCAGGTTGAGGGTGTAGCAGGTTGAGGGTGTAACAGGTTGAGGGTGTAGCAGGTTGAGGGTGTAGCAGGTTGAAGATGTATCCAGTTGAGGGTGTTGCCGGTTGAGGGTGTAGCAGTTTGAGGGTGTCGCAGGTTGAGGCTGTTGCCAGAAGAGGGTGTAGCAGGTTGAGGGTGTAGCCCGTTGAGGATGTAGCCGGTTGAAGGTGCAGCCTGTTTAGGGTGTAGTGGGTTGAGGGTGTAGCCGGTTGAGGGTGTAGCCAGTTGAGGGTGTAGCAGGTTGAGCGTGTTGCCGGTTGAGGGTGTAGCAGGTTGAGGGTGTAGCCGGTTGAGAGTGTATCCGGTTGAGAGTGTAGTCGGTTGAGAGTGTAGCAGGTTGAGGGTGTAGCATGTTGAGGGTGTAGCAGGTTGAGGGTGTTGCCGGTTGAGGGTGTTGCCAGTTGAGGGAGTAGTAGGTTGAGGGTGTAGCCGGTTGAGGGTGTAGCAGGTTGAGGGTGTAACAGATTGAGGGTGTAGCTGCTTGAGGGTGTAGTAGGTTGAGGGTGTAGCAGGTTGAGGGTGTAGCAGGTTGAGGATGTTGCCGGTTGAGGGTGTAGCCGGTTGAGGGTGTAGGCGGTTTAGGGTGTAGCAGATTGACGGTGTAGCAGGTTGAGGGTGTAGCCGGTTGAGGGTGTAGCAGGTTGAGGGTTTAGCAGGTTGAGGGTGTAGCCAGTTGAGTGTGTAGCCGGGTGTGAGTGTAGCTGGTTGAGGGTGTAGCCGGTTTAGGGTGCAGTAGGTTGAGGGTGTAGCCGGTTGAGGGTGTAGCTGGTTGAAGGTTTAGTGGGTTGAGCGTGTAGCCGGTTGAGGGTGTAGCAGGTTGAGGGTGTATCAGGTTGAGGGTGTAGCCGGTTGAGGGTGTAGCAGGTTGAGGGTGTAGCAGGTTGAGGGTGTAGCCGGTTGAGAGTGTAGTCGGTTGAGAGTGTAGAAGGTTGAGGGTGTAGCATGTTGAGGGTGTAGCAGGTTGAGGGTGTTGCCGGTTGAGGGTGTTGCCAGTTGAGGGTGTAGCAGGTTGAGGGTGTAGCCGGTTGAGGGTGTAGCAGGTTGAGGGTGTAGCCGGTTGAGGGTGTAGGTGGTTTAGGGTGTAGCAGATTGACGGTGTAGCCGGTTGAGGGTGTAGCCGGTTGAGGGTGTAGCAGGTTGAGGGTTTAGCAGGTTGAGGGTGTAGCCAGTTGAGTGTGTTGCCGGGTGTGAGTGTAGCTGGTTGAGGGTGTAGCCGGTTTAGGGTGCAGTAGGTTGAGGGTGTAGCCGGTTGAGGGTGTAGCCGGTTGAGGGTGTAGCTGGTTGAAGGTTTAGTGGGTTGAGCGTGTAGCCGGTTGAGGGTGTAGCAGGTTGTGGGTGTATCAGGTTGAGGGTGTAGCCGTTTGAGGGTGTAGCTGGTTGAGGGTGTAGCAGGTTGAGGGTGTGGCAGGTTGAGGATGTAACAGGTTGAGGGTGCAGCAGGTTGAGGGTGTAGCAGGTTGAGGGTATAGCCGGTTGAGGGTATAGCTGGTTGAGGGTGTAGCAGGTTGAGGGTGTAGGAGGTTAAGGGTGTAGCCGGTTGAGAGTGTAGCCGGTTAAGGGTGTAGCCGGTTGAGGGTGTAGCTGGTTATTGGTATAGAAGGTTGAGGGTGTAGCAGGTTGTGGGTGTAGCCGGTTGAGGGTGTAGCTGGTTGAGGGTGTATCAAGTTGAGGGTGTAGCAGGTTGAGGTTGTAGCAGGTTGAGGGTGTTGCCGGTGTAGGGTGTAGCCGGTTGAGGGTGTAGCCGGTTGAGGGTGTAGCAGATTGACGGTGTAGCAGGTTGAGGGTGTTGCCGGTTGAGGGTGTAGCAGGTGTAGGGTGTAGCAGGTTGAGGGTGTAGCCGGTTGAGTGTGTAGCCGGGTGAGAGTGTAGCTGGTTGAGGGTGTAGCTGGTTGAGGGTGCAGTAGGTTGAGGGTGTAGCCGGTTGAGGGTGTAGCGGGTTGAGGGTGTAGCGGGTGGAGCGTGTAGCCGGTTGAGGGTGTAGCAGGTTGAGGGTGTAGCATGATGAGGGTGTAGCCGTTTGAGGGTGTAGCTGGTTGAGGGTGTAGCAGGTTGAGGGTGTAGCAGGTTGAGGGTGTAACAGGTTGAGGGTGTAGCAGGTTGAGGGTGTAGCAGGTTGAAGATGTATCCAGTTGAGGGTGTTGCCGGTTGAGGGTGTAGCAGTTTGAGGGTGTCGCAGGTTGAGGTTGTAGCAGGTTGAGGGTGTTGCCGGTTGAGGGTGTAGCAGTTTGAGGGTGTCGCAGGTTGAGGCTGTTGCCAGAAGAGGGTGTAGCAGGTTGAGGGTGTAGCCCGTTGAGGATGTAGCCGGTTGAAGGTGTAGCCTGTTGAGGGTGTAGTGGGTTGAGGGTGTAGCCGGTTGAGGGTGTAGCCAGTTGAGGGTGTAGCAGGTTGAGCGTGTTGCCGGTTGAGGGTGTAGCAGGTTGAGGGTGTAGCCGGTTGAGAGTGTATCCGGTTGAGAGTGTAGTCGGTTGAGAGTGTAGCAGGTTGAGGGTGTAGCATGTTGAGGGTGTAGCAGGTTGAGGGTGTTGCCGGTTGAGGGTGTTGCCAGTTGAGGGAGTAGTAGGTTGAGGGTGTAGCCGGTTGAGGGTGTAACAGATTGAGGGTGTAGCTGCTTGAGGGTGTAGTAGGTTGAGGGTGTAGCAGGTTGAGGGTGTAGCAGGTTGAGGATGTTGCCGGTTGAGGGTGTAGCCGGTTGAGGGTGTAGGCGGTTTAGGGTGTAGCAGATTGACGGTGTAGCAGGTTGAGGGTGTAGCCGGTTGAGGGTGTAGCAGGTTGAGGGTTTAGCAGGTTGAGGGTGTAGCCAGTTGAGTGTGTAGCCGGGTGTGAGTGTAGCTGGTTGAGGGTGTAGCCGGTTTAGGGTGCAGTAGGTTGAGGGTGTAGCCGGTTGAGGGTGTAGCTGGTTGAAGGTTTAGTGGGTTGAGCGTGTAGCCGGTTGAGGGTGTAGCAGGTTGAGGGTGTAGCCGGTTGAGGGTGTAGGTGGTTTAGGGTGTAGCAGATTGACGGTGTAGCCGGTTGAGGGTGTAGCCGGTTGAGGGTGTAGCAGGTTGAGGGTTTAGCAGGTTGAGGGTGTAGCCAGTTGAGTGTGTTGCCGGGTGTGAGTGTAGCTGGTTGAGGGTGTAGCCGGTTTAGGGTGCAGTAGGTTGAGGGTGTAGCCGGTTGAGGGTGTAGCCGGTTGAGGGTGTAGCTGGTTGAAGGTTTAGTGGGTTGAGCGTGTAGCCGGTTGAGGGTGTAGCAGGTTGTGGGTGTATCAGGTTGAGGGTGTAGCCGTTTGAGGGTGTAGCTGGTTGAGGGTGTAGCAGGTTGAGGGTGTGGCAGGTTGAGGATGTAACAGGTTGAGGGTGCAGCAGGTTGAGGGTGTAGCAGGTTGAGGGTATAGCCGGTTGAGGGTATAGCTGGTTGAGGGTGTAGCAGGTTGAGGGTGTAGGAGGTTAAGGGTGTAGCCGGTTGAGAGTGTAGCCGGTTAAGGGTGTAGCCGGTTGAGGGTGTAGCTGGTTATTGGTATAGAAGGTTGAGGGTGTAGCAGGTTGTGGGTGTAGCCGGTTGAGGGTGTAGCTGGTTGAGGGTGTATCAAGTTGAGGGTGTAGCAGGTTGAGGTTGTAGCAGGTTGAGGGTGTAGCCGGTTGAGGGTGTAGCCGGTTGAGGGTGTAGCAGATTGACGGTGTAGCAGGTTGAGGGTGTTGCCGGTTGAGGGTGTAGCAGGTGTAGGGTGTAGCAGGTTGAGGGTGTAGCCGGTTGAGTGTGTAGCCGGGTGAGAGTGTAGCTGGTTGAGGGTGTAGCTGGTTGAGGGTGCAGTAGGTTGAGGGTGTAGCCGGTTGAGGGTGTAGCGGGTTGAGGGTGTAGCGGGTGGAGCGTGTAGCCGGTTGAGGGTGTAGCAGGTTGAGGGTGTAGCATGATGAGGGTGTAGCCGTTTGAGGGTGTAGCTGGTTGAGGGTGTAGCAGGTTGAGGGTGTAGCAGGTTGAGGGTGTAACAGGTTGAGGGTGTAGCAGGTTGAGGGTGTAGCAGGTTGAAGATGTATCCAGTTGAGGGTGTTGCCGGTTGAGGGTGTAGCAGTTTGAGGGTGTCGCAGGTTGAGGTTGTAGCAGGTTGAGGGTGTTGCCGGTTGAGGGTGTAGCAGTTTGAGGGTGTCGCAGGTTGAGGCTGTTGCCAGAAGAGGGTGTAGCAGGTTGAGGGTGTAGCCCGTTGAGGATGTAGCCGGTTGAAGGTGTAGCCTGTTGAGGGTGTAGTGGGTTGAGGGTGTAGCCGGTTGAGGGTGTAGCCAGTTGAGGGTGTAGCAGGTTGAGCGTGTTGCCGGTTGAGGGTGTAGCAGGTTGAGGGTGTAGCCGGTTGAGAGTGTATCCGGTTGAGAGTGTAGTCGGTTGAGAGTGTAGCAGGTTGAGGGTGTAGCATGTTGAGGGTGTAGCAGGTTGAGGGTGTTGCCGGTTGAGGGTGTTGCCAGTTGAGGGAGTAGTAGGTTGAGGGTGTAGCCGGTTGAGGGTGTAACAGATTGAGGGTGTAGCTGCTTGAGGGTGTAGTAGGTTGAGGGTGTAGCAGGTTGAGGGTGTAGCAGGTTGAGGATGTTGCCGGTTGAGGGTGTAGCCGGTTGAGGGTGTAGGCGGTTTAGGGTGTAGCAGATTGACGGTGTAGCAGGTTGAGGGTGTAGCCGGTTGAGGGTGTAGCAGGTTGAGGGTTTAGCAGGTTGAGGGTGTAGCCAGTTGAGTGTGTAGCCGGGTGTGAGTGTAGCTGGTTGAGGGTGTAGCCGGTTTAGGGTGCAGTAGGTTGAGGGTGTAGCCGGTTGAGGGTGTAGCTGGTTGAAGGTTTAGTGGGTTGAGCGTGTAGCCGGTTGAGGGTGTAGCAGGTTGAGGGTGTATCAGATTGATGGTGTAGCCGGTTGAGGGTGTAGCAGGTTGAGGGTGTAGCAGGTTGAGGGTGTAGCCGGTTGAGAGTGTAGTCGGTTGAGAGTGTAGAAGGTTGAGGGTGTAGCATGTTGAGGGTGTAGCAGGTTGAGGGTGTTGCCGGTTGAGGGTGTTGCCAGTTGAGGGTGTAGCAGGTTGAGGGTGTAGCCGGTTGAGGGTGTAGCAGGTTGACGGTGTAGCCGGTTGAGGGTGTAGGCGGTTTAGGGTGTAGCAGATTGACGGTGTAGCCGGTTGAGGGTGTAGCCGGTTGAGGGTGTAGCAGGTTGAGGGTTTAGCAGGTTGAGGGTGTAGCCAGTTGAGTGTGTCGTCGGTTGAGGGTGTAACCGGTTGTGGGTGTAGCCGGTTGAGGGTGTAGCAGGTTGAGTGTGTAGCAGGTTGAGGGTGTAGCCGGATGAAGGTGTAGCTGGTTGAGGGTGTAACCGGTTGAGGGTGTAGCCAGTTGAGGTTGTAGTGGGTTGAGGGTGTTACCTGTTGAGGGTGTAGCCAGTTGAGGATGTAGCCGACTGAGGGTGCAGACGGTTGAGGGTGTTGTCGGTTGAGGGAGTAGCAGGTTGAGGGTGTAGCAGGTTGAGGGTGTAGTCGGTTGAGGGGTGTAACTGGTTGAGGGTGTAGCTGGTTGAGGGTGTAGCAGGTTAAGAGTGTAGCCGGTTGGGGGTGTAGCAGTTTGACGGTGTAGCAGGTTGACGGTGTAGCTGGTTGAGGGTGTAGCTGGTTGAGGGTGTAGCCGAATAATGGTGTAGCAGGTTGAGGGTGAAGCTGGTTGAGGGTGTTGCCGGGTGAGGGGTGTAGCCGGTTGAGGGTGTAGCCGGTTAAGGGTGTAGCCGGTTGAGGGTGTAGCCAGTTGAGGGTGTAGCATGTTGAGGGTGTAGCCGGTTGAGGGTGTAGCTGGTTGAGGGTGTAGTCGGTTGAGGGAGTAGCAGGTTGAGGGTGTAGCAGGTTGAGGGTGTAGTCGGTTGAGGGTGTAACTGGTTTAGGGTGTAACTGGTTGAGGGTGTAGCCGGTTGAGTGTGTAGCCGGGTGTGAGTATAGCTGGTTGAGGGTGTAGCCGGTTGAGGGTGCAGTAGGTCGAGGGTGTAGCCGGTTGAGGGTGTAGCCAGTTGAGGGTGTAGCAGGTTGAGGGTGTAGCAGGTTGAGGGTGTAGCAGGTTGAGGGTGTAGTCGGTTGAGGGTATAACTGGTTGAGGGTGTAGCTGGTTGAGGGTGTAGCAGGTTAAGGGTGTAGTCGGTTTAGGGTGTAGCAGGTTGACGGTGTAGCAGGTTGAGGGTGTAGCTGGTTGAGGGTGTAGCCGAATGAGGGTGTAGCAGGTTGAGGGTGAAGCTGGTTGAGGGTGTTGCCGGTTGAGGGTGTAGCTGGTTGAGGGTGCATCCGGTTGAGGGTGTAGCAGGTTGAGGGTGTAGCAGGTTGAGGGTGTTGCCGGTTGAGGGTGTAGCCGGTTGAGGGTGTAGCAGGTTGACGGTGTAGCAGGTTGAGGGTGTTGCCGGTTAAGGGTGTAGCAGGTTGAGGGTGTTGCCGGTTGAGGGCGTAGCAGGTTGAGGGTGTAGCCGGTTGAGGGTGTAACCGGTTGAGGGTGTAGCAGGTTGAGGGTGTAGCAGGTTGAGGGTGTTGCATGTTGAGGGTGTAGCAGGTTGAGGGTGTAGCCGGTTGAGGGTGTAGCTGGTTGAGGGTGTATCAAGTTGAGGGTGTAGCAGGTTGAGGTTGTAGCAGGTTGAGGGTGTTGCCGGTGTAGGGTGTAGCCGGTTGAGGGTGTAGCCGGTTGAGGGTGTAGCAGATTGACGGTGTAGCAGGTTGAGGGTGTTGCCGGTTGAGGGTGTAGCAGGTGTAGGGTGTAGCAGGTTGAGGGTGTAGCCGGTTGAGTGTGTAGCCGGGTGAGAGTGTAGCTGGTTGAGGGTGTAGCTGGTTGAGGGTGCAGTAGGTTGAGGGTGTAGCCGGTTGAGGGTGTAGCGGGTTGAGGGTGTAGCGGGTGGAGCGTGTAGCCGGTTGAGGGTGTAGCAGGTTGAGGGTGTAGCATGATGAGGGTGTAGCCGTTTGAGGGTGTAGCTGGTTGAGGGTGTAGCAGGTTGAGGGTGTAGCAGGTTGAGGGTGTAACAGGTTGAGGGTGTAGCAGGTTGAGGGTGTAGCAGGTTGAAGATGTATCCAGTTGAGGGTGTTGCCGGTTGAGGGTGTAGCAGTTTGAGGGTGTCGCAGGTTGAGGCTGTTGCCAGAAGAGGGTGTAGCAGGTTGAGGGTGTAGCCCGTTGAGGATGTAGCCGGTTGAAGGTGCAGCCTGTTTAGGGTGTAGTGGGTTGAGGGTGTAGCCGGTTGAGGGTGTAGCCAGTTGAGGGTGTAGCAGGTTGAGCGTGTTGCCGGTTGAGGGTGTAGCAGGTTGAGGGTGTAGCCGGTTGAGAGTGTATCCGGTTGAGAGTGTAGTCGGTTGAGAGTGTAGCAGGTTGAGGGTGTAGCATGTTGAGGGTGTAGCAGGTTGAGGGTGTTGCCGGTTGAGGGTGTTGCCAGTTGAGGGAGTAGTAGGTTGAGGGTGTAGCCGGTTGAGGGTGTAGCAGGTTGAGGGTGTAACAGATTGAGGGTGTAGCTGCTTGAGGGTGTAGTAGGTTGAGGGTGTAGCAGGTTGAGGGTGTAGCAGGTTGAGGATGTTGCCGGTTGAGGGTGTAGCCGGTTGAGGGTGTAGGCGGTTTAGGGTGTAGCAGATTGACGGTGTAGCAGGTTGAGGGTGTAGCCGGTTGAGGGTGTAGCAGGTTGAGGGTTTAGCAGGTTGAGGGTGTAGCCAGTTGAGTGTGTAGCCGGGTGTGAGTGTAGCTGGTTGAGGGTGTAGCCGGTTTAGGGTGCAGTAGGTTGAGGGTGTAGCCGGTTGAGGGTGTAGCTGGTTGAAGGTTTAGTGGGTTGAGCGTGTAGCCGGTTGAGGGTGTAGCAGGTTGAGGGTGTATCAGGTTGAGGGTGTAGCCGGTTGAGGGTGTAGCAGGTTGAGGGTGTAGCAGGTTGAGGGTGTAGCCGGTTGAGAGTGTAGTCGGTTGAGAGTGTAGAAGGTTGAGGGTGTAGCATGTTGAGGGTGTAGCAGGTTGAGGGTGTTGCCGGTTGAGGGTGTTGCCAGTTGAGGGTGTAGCAGGTTGAGGGTGTAGCCGGTTGAGGGTGTAGCAGGTTGAGGGTGTAGCCGGTTGAGGGTGTAGGTGGTTTAGGGTGTAGCAGATTGACGGTGTAGCCGGTTGAGGGTGTAGCCGGTTGAGGGTGTAGCAGGTTGAGGGTTTAGCAGGTTGAGGGTGTAGCCAGTTGAGTGTGTTGCCGGGTGTGAGTGTAGCTGGTTGAGGGTGTAGCCGGTTTAGGGTGCAGTAGGTTGAGGGTGTAGCCGGTTGAGGGTGTAGCCGGTTGAGGGTGTAGCTGGTTGAAGGTTTAGTGGGTTGAGCGTGTAGCCGGTTGAGGGTGTAGCAGGTTGTGGGTGTATCAGGTTGAGGGTGTAGCCGTTTGAGGGTGTAGCTGGTTGAGGGTGTAGCAGGTTGAGGGTGTGGCAGGTTGAGGATGTAACAGGTTGAGGGTGCAGCAGGTTGAGGGTGTAGCAGGTAAAGGGTGTAGCAGGTTGAGGGTATAGCCGGTTGAGGGTATAGCTGGTTGAGGGTGTAGCAGGTTGAGGGTGTAGGAGGTTAAGGGTGTAGCCGGTTGAGAGTGTAGCCGGTTAAGGGTGTAGCCGGTTGAGGGTGTAGCTGGTTATTGGTATAGAAGGTTGAGGGTGTAGCAGGTTGTGGGTGTAGCCGGTTGAGGGTGTAGCTGGTTGAGGGTGTATCAAGTTGAGGGTGTAGCAGGTTGAGGTTGTAGCAGGTTGAGGGTGTTGCCGGTGTAGGGTGTAGCCGGTTGAGGGTGTAGCCGGTTGAGGGTGTAGCAGATTGACGGTGTAGCAGGTTGAGGGTGTTGCCGGTTGAGGGTGTAGCAGGTGTAGGGTGTAGCAGGTTGAGGGTGTAGCCGGTTGAGTGTGTAGCCGGGTGAGAGTGTAGCTGGTTGAGGGTGTAGCTGGTTGAGGGTGCAGTAGGTTGAGGGTGTAGCCGGTTGAGGGTGTAGCGGGTTGAGGGTGTAGCGGGTGGAGCGTGTAGCCGGTTGAGGGTGTAGCAGGTTGAGGGTGTAGCATGATGAGGGTGTAGCCGTTTGAGGGTGTAGCTGGTTGAGGGTGTAGCAGGTTGAGGGTGTAGCAGGTTGAGGGTGTAACAGGTTGAGGGTGTAGCAGGTTGAGGGTGTAGCAGGTTGAAGATGTATCCAGTTGAGGGTGTTGCCGGTTGAGGGTGTAGCAGTTTGAGGGTGTCGCAGGTTGAGGTTGTAGCAGGTTGAGGGTGTTGCCGGTTGAGGGTGTAGCAGTTTGAGGGTGTCGCAGGTTGAGGCTGTTGCCAGAAGAGGGTGTAGCAGGTTGAGGGTGTAGCCCGTTGAGGATGTAGCCGGTTGAAGGTGTAGCCTGTTGAGGGTGTAGTGGGTTGAGGGTGTAGCCGGTTGAGGGTGTAGCCAGTTGAGGGTGTAGCAGGTTGAGCGTGTTGCCGGTTGAGGGTGTAGCAGGTTGAGGGTGTAGCCGGTTGAGAGTGTATCCGGTTGAGAGTGTAGTCGGTTGAGAGTGTAGCAGGTTGAGGGTGTAGCATGTTGAGGGTGTAGCAGGTTGAGGGTGTTGCCGGTTGAGGGTGTTGCCAGTTGAGGGAGTAGTAGGTTGAGGGTGTAGCCGGTTGAGGGTGTAACAGATTGAGGGTGTAGCTGCTTGAGGGTGTAGTAGGTTGAGGGTGTAGCAGGTTGAGGGTGTAGCAGGTTGAGGATGTTGCCGGTTGAGGGTGTAGCCGGTTGAGGGTGTAGGCGGTTTAGGGTGTAGCAGATTGACGGTGTAGCAGGTTGAGGGTGTAGCCGGTTGAGGGTGTAGCAGGTTGAGGGTTTAGCAGGTTGAGGGTGTAGCCAGTTGAGTGTGTAGCCGGGTGTGAGTGTAGCTGGTTGAGGGTGTAGCCGGTTTAGGGTGCAGTAGGTTGAGGGTGTAGCCGGTTGAGGGTGTAGCTGGTTGAAGGTTTAGTGGGTTGAGCGTGTAGCCGGTTGAGGGTGTAGCAGGTTGAGGGTGTATCAGGTTGAGGGTGTAGCCGGTTGAGGGTGTAGCAGGTTGAGGGTGTAGCAGGTTGAGGGTGTAGCCGGTTGAGAGTGTAGTCGGTTGAGAGTGTAGAAGGTTGAGGGTGTAGCATGTTGAGGGTGTAGCAGGTTGAGGGTGTTGCCGGTTGAGGGTGTTGCCAGTTGAGGGTGTAGCAGGTTGAGGGTGTAGCCGGTTGAGGGTGTAGCAGGTTGACGGTGTAGCCGGTTGAGGGTGTAGGCGGTTTAGGGTGTAGCAGATTGACGGTGTAGCCGGTTGAGGGTGTAGCCGGTTGAGGGTGTAGCAGGTTGAGGGTTTAGCAGGTTGAGGGTGTAGCCAGTTGAGTGTGTAGCCGGGTGTGAGTGTAGCTGGTTGAGGGTGTAGCCGGTTTAGGGTGCAGTAGGTTGAGGGTGTAGCCGGTTGAGGGTGTAGCCGGTTGAGGGTGTAGCTGGTTGAAGGTTTAGTGGGTTGAGCGTGTAGCCGGTTGAGGGTGTAGCAGGTTGTGGGTGTATCAGGTTGAGGGTGTAGCCGTTTGAGGGTGTAGCTGGTTGAGGGTGTAGCAGGTTGAGGGTGTGGCAGGTTGAGGATGTAACAGGTTGAGGGTGCAGCAGGTTGAGGGTGTAGCAGGTAAAGGGTGTAGCAGGTTGAGGGTATAGCCGGTTGAGGGTATAGCTGGTTGAGGGTGTAGCAGGTTGAGGGTGTAGGAGGTTAAGGGTGTAGCAGGTTGAGAGTGTAGCCGGTTAAGGGTGTAGCCGGTTGAGGGTGTAGCTGGTTATTGGTATAGAAGGTTGAGGGTGTAGCAGGTTGTGGGTGTAGCCGGCTGAGGGTGTAGCTGGGTGTGAGCGTAGCTGATTGAGGCTGTAGCAGGTTGAGGGTGTAGTCGGTTGAGTGTGTAGCCGGGTGTGAATGTAGCTGGTTGAGGGTGTATGTGGTTGAGGGTGTAGCAGGTTAAGGGTGTAGCAGGTTGAGGGTGTAGCAGGTTTAGGGTGTAGTAGGTTAAAGGTGTAGCAGGTTGAGGGTGTAGCAGGTTGAGGGTGTAGCCGGTTTAGGGTGTAGTAGGTTAAAGGTGTAGCAGGTTGAGGGTGTAGCAGGTTGTGGGTGTTGCCGGCTGAGGGTGTAGCCGGTTGGGTGTGTAGCCTGCTGAGGGTGTAGCAGGTTGAAGGTGTAACCACTTGAGGGGTGTCGCCTGGGTACACATGAGCGGTGTAGACAGGGGACAGGCCATGCTAACGGTCGTCGCAGTGACCGTGTCTGAACACTCGCGATTTCTTTGAATTATGTTGTAATGAAATGTTTGAATGAAATGTTGTAAATATTAAAATAAGTTGTAAATATGCAGCAAGGAAATAAGACTTGTTATTGCATTTTTATTATTGTGGGTTTAAAAAATAAAAAAATGATGGAAATATTTCTGAATTCAGATGATATAATGTTGAGGCATAGTTTGAGATTTCGAACACCGCCACTACCCCCCAGAGGCCGCAGTCTGGCTTTAGGCCTTGTCTTGTGAACACGTGGTCGCTGCTCCTACTCGCCACTACATGCCACTGCACGCTACTACACGCACCCCCTCCACGCCACTGCACATCCATACATGCTACTACACGCCCCTACACACTACGCAACCCTACATGCCACTACAAACCCCTACACGCCACTACACAACCCTACTCGCAACTACACACCCCTACACACCACTTCGCACCACTTCACGCCCCTACACGCCACTTCACCACGTCAACACACGCCTCTACACGCCACTAAATGCCAACACGCCACTACATAACCCTACATACCAGTACACCACGCCAACACACGCCCCTACACGCCAACACATCCCTACATGCCACTACACCATGCCAATACATAATGCCACTACACGAAGCTACTGCACGCCCCAACACGCAACTACTACACGTCACTACTCGCCCCTTTACGCCCCTACTCGCCCCTATACGCCCCTATACGCCCCTACACGCCCCTACTCGCCCCTACTCGCCCCTACTCGCCCCTACACGCCACTACACACCCCTATACGCCACAACACCACGCCAACACACGCCTCTACACGCGACTACATGCCAACACGCCCCTACACAACCCTACACGCCCCTACACAACCCAACACGCCACTACACAACCCTACACGCCACTACATCATGCCAACACATGTCCCTACACGCCACAACACCACGCCCCTACACGCCACAACACCACGCCCCTACACGCCACAACACCACGCCCCTACACGCCACAACACCACGCCCCTACACGCCACAATACCATGCCCCTACACGCCACAACACCACGACCCTACACGCCACAACACCATGGCCCTATACGCCACAACACCACGGCCCTACACGCCACAACACCACGCCCCTACACGCCACAACACCACGCCACAACACCACGCCCCTACACGCCACAACACCACGGCCCCTATACGCCACAACACCACGGCCCCTACACGCCACAACACCACGGCCCTACACGCCATCCTACACGCCACAACACCACGGCCCTACACGCCACAACACCACGGCCCTACACGCCACACACCACGGCCCTACACCCACAACACCACGGCCCTACACGCCACAACACCACGGCCCTACACGCCACAACACCACGGCCCTACACGCCACAACACCACGGCCCTACACGCCACAACACCACGGCCCTACACGCCACAACACCACGGCCCTACACGCCACAACACCACGGCCCTACACGCCACAACACCACGGCCCTACACGCCACAAACACCACGGCCCTACACGCCACAACACCACGGCCCTACACGCCACAACACCACGGCCCTACACGCCACAACACCACGGCCCTACACGGCCACAACACCACGCCCTACACGCCACAACACCACGGCCCCTACACGCCACAACCACCACGGCCCTACAACGCCACAACACCACGGCCCTACACGCCACAACACCACGGCCCTACACGCCACAACACCACTGCCCTACACGCCACAACACCACGGCCCTACACGCCACAACACCACGGCCCTACACGCCACAACACCACGGCCCTACACGCCACAACACCACGGCCCTACACGCCACAACACCACGGCCCTACACGCCACAACACCACGGCCCTACACGCCACAACACCACGGCCCTACACGCCACAACACCACGGCCCTACACGCCACAACACCACGGCCCTACACGCCACAACACCACGGCCCTACACGCCACAACACCACGCCCCTACACGCCACAACACCACGTCCCTACACGCCACAACACCACGGCCCTACACGCCACAACACCACGACCCTACACGCCACAACACCACGCCCCTACACGCCACAACACCATGCCCCTACACGCTACAACACCACGGCCCTACACGCCACAACACCACGCCCCTACACGCCACAACACCACGCCCCTACACGCCACAACACCACGGCCCTACACGCCACAACACCACGCCCCTACACGCCACAACACCACGCCCCTACACGCCACAACACCACGCCCCTACACGCCACAACACCACGCCCCTACACGCCACAACACCACGCCCCTACACGCCACAACACCACGCCCCTACACGCCACAACCACGCCCTACACGCCACAACACCACGCCCCTACACGCACAACACCACGCCCCTACACGCCACAACACCATGCCCCTACACGCCACAACACCACGGCCCTACACGCCACAACACCATGCCCCTACACGCCACAACACCACGGCCCCTACACGCCACAACACCACGCCCCTACACGCAACAACACCACGCCCTACACGCCACAACACCACGCCCCTACACGCCACAACACCACGGCCCCTACACGCCACAACACCACGGCCCTACACGCCACAACACCACGGCCCTACACGCCACAACACCACGGCCCTACACGCCACAACACCACGGCCCTACACGCCACAACACCACGGCCCTACACGCCACAACACCACGGCCCTACACGCCACAACACCACGCCCCTACACGCCACAACACCACGGCCCTACACGCCACAACACCACGCCCCTACACGCCACAACACCACGCCCCTACACGCCACAACACCACGCCCCTACACGCCACAACACCACGCCCCTACACGCCACAACACCACGGCCCTACACGCCACAACACCACGGCCCTACACGCCACAACACCACGGCCCTACACGCCACAACACCACGGCCCTACACGCCACAACACCACGACCCTACACGCCACAACACCACGGCCCTACACGCCACAATACCATTCCCCTACACGCCACAACACCACGGCCCTACACGCCACAACACCACGGCCCTACACGCCACAACACCACGGCCCTACACGCCACAATACCATGCCCCTACACGCCACAACACCACGCCCATACACGCCACAACACCACGGCCCTACACGCCACAACACCATGCCCCTACACGCCACAACACCATGCCCCTACACGCCACAACACCATGCCCCTACACGCCACAACACCATGCCCCTACACGCCACCACACCACGCCCCTACACGCCACAACACCACGCCCCTACACGCCACAACACCACGGCCCTACACGCCACAACACCACGGCCCTACACGCCACAACACCACGGCCCTACACGCCACAACACCACGGCCCTACACGCCACAACACCACGGCCCTACACGCCACAACACCACGGCCCTACACGCCACAACACCACGGCCCTACACGCCACAACACCACGGCCCTACACGCCACAACACCACGGCCCTACACGCCACAACACCACGGCCCTACACGCCACAACACCACGGCCCTACACGCCACAACACCACGGCCCTACACGCCACAACACCACGGCCCTACACGCCACAACACCACGGCCCTACACGCCACAACACCACGGCCCTACACGCCACAACACCACGGCTCTACACGCCACAACACCACGGCCCTACACGCCACAACACCACGGCCCTACACGCCACAACACCACGACCCTACACGCCACAACACCACGGCCCTACACGCCACAATACCATTCCCCTACACGCCACAACACCACGGCCCTACACGCCACAACACCACGGCCCTACACGCCACAACACCATGGCCCTACACGCCACAATACCATGCCCCTACACGCCACAACACCACGCCCATACACGCCACAACACCACGGCCCTACACGCCACAACACCATGCCCCTACACGCCACAACACCATTCCCCTACACGCCACAACACCACGGCCCTACACGCCACAACACCACGGCCCTACACGCCACAACACCATGGCCCTACACGCCACAATACCATGCCCCTACACGCCACAACACCACGCCCATACACGCCACAACACCACGGCCCTACACGCCACAACACCATGCCCCTACACGCCACAACACCACGCCCCTACACGCCACAACACCATGCCCCTACACGCCACAACACCATGCCCCTACACGCCACCACACCACGCCCCTACACGCCACAACACCACGCCCCTACACGCCACAACACCACGGCCCTACACGCCACAACACCACGGCCCTATACGCCACAATACCATGCCCCTACACGCCACAACACCACGCCCCTACACGCCACAACACCACGCCCCTACACGCCACAACACCACGCCCCTACACGCCACAACACCACGCCCCTACACGCCACAACACCACGGCCCTACACGCCCCTACAAGCCACAACACCACGCCCCTACACGCCACAACACCATGTCCCTACACGCCACAACACCACGCCCCTACACGCCACAACACCACGCCCCTACACGCCACAACACCACGCCCCTACACGCCACAACACCACGCCCCTACACAACCCTGTACTCCACTACACGCCCCTGCACGCCCCCACACGCCCCGACACGCCAGTACACGCCACTACACGCTCCTACATAACCCTACACAACCCTACACGCCACAACACGCCAGTACTCAATACTACACACCACTACACCACGCCAACACACGCCACTACACACCCCTACATGCCACTTCCCGCCTCGTCACGCCCCTACACGCCACAACACCATGCCAACACACGCCCCTACACAACCCTACACGCCACTACACTCCACTACACACCCCTACATGCCACTACACCACCCTACACGAAACTACACAACCCTACACGAAACTACACAACCCTACACGAAACTACACAATGCAACACACGCCACTACAGACCCCGACATGCCACTTCACGCTACTTCACATCCCTACACAACCCTACACGCCACTCCAACACACGCCCCTACATGCCAACGCGCCACTGCATGCAACAACATGCTCCTACACGACACTACCCCATACCACTACATGCCCCAACACACCACTGAATGCCCCAACACGCCACTACTCGCCCCTACAAGCAACTACACACCCCTATAAGCCACAACACCACGCCAACACACGCCCCTACACAACATACACGCCATTAAACCATGCCAACACACGCCGCTACATGCCACTACACACCTACACGCCACAACATGCCCCTACGCGGCACTACACCACGCCACTACACACCCCTATATGCCACTACACACTCCTATACGCCACAACACCACGTCAACACATGCTCCAACACAACCCTACAGAGAGTTCCACCTGCGCTGCCGTTGAGTGAGGAGTGAGGACGTGTCGTTTGACCGCTCCGGCAGTTTGGGGTAGTTGCCGTTTTCGCCAGCAGAGGGTGTGGGTGTCTCTACCCTCCCTGCTGTTACTGGTGGTGGGGACGTGGCATGTTTTGCGATGGGCGGCCCTATTCCTGCTATCGTGCGGTTAAACTCCATCGGATTGGAGTTTACTGGCCGTGCTGGTTACCCGCTGGTGGTCGTGGTATTGAGTGACATGCTTCGAGTCCCGGTCCGGGACGTATATGGTGTTGAGCTGGTCACTGCTCACTGTGTCATCATCGTTTGTGGGTGAGGCGGTGTACCGTGTTTTTCTACAGAGGTACGAGGGGACGTACTTTGCAGCTGCAGGTCTGTAACCATTTCGGACCGTTGTGGTGCTGTGACGTATGTCAGTGTTCATGGCGCCCCCGTGGAATTTCCTGAGACTCTCCTCCGGCGATTCTTCCAGAGGTGGATGAACTCACTTTCATCTGGCACGGGTGTGAAGACCAACATTCGGACCCTCGGGATGCGACTGGGGTCGGACATTCCGTCCTCTTTCTGGCTGTTGGGATACTACGTGCGGGTGTTTTATGCCAGAACCCCGTACTTGCTTCCGGTGTGGCTTGTTGGGGCATCAGGCTGCCGGGTGTACTGATGATCCGGTCGCTCCCGTGAACTTGTTCTGTGAAGAGGATTTCCCGCCACTCCCTCTGGAGGAGGACTCGGGGGTGAGGAGGTGAGCATCCCGTTCACTGCTGAGGCTCCCCCAGCGTCACCCGAAGTTCCCCATTGTCGCAGACCCTCCTCTGGGTGATGCGGTGCCGTCGGATGTTCCTCCTGACCATGTCTCTGGCCCTGCCGCTCCCGTGGACCTTCCTGGTAATCCCTGTGGAGCATCGCCGTCTGCTTCCTCGTCTTCGGATGCAGATCCTGGCCCTGCGTCTGCGCCTCGGGTCCCTGATGTGCTGGGTGCTGGGGTGGCTGTGGAGCCTCCTGCTGTGTGTGGTCCGGTTCCTCCTGTGGTAGAGGCTGCTGCCGTTCTGCGGTCGGGCGTCAGTTCGTCCGGCTAGTGGTGCCTGTGCGCTTCTCGATCTGCTTCCGGCTGGAGCCCAAACGTTCCAGGCGTTCGTCTACTGCCTGGGCTGATGTTGGGAACTTCAGTGACTGTGAGTCTTCAGGTGTTGACGGCGTGGCTCCGGATGAGTCGTTGTCTCCACGGATGGTGGTGGCGGAGGTACATGTGCCTGCTGGTGCCTGTGTCTCGGGTGTGCCTCCTGTTCCTTCCCCGCCCGGGGGCTCTCCGCAGTGAGGTGTGGTGGCTTCCGGTGCCAGGGGTGGTGAGGATGTTGGTGCTGGATGTGGCCTGATGGTGACTTTGAGAAAGGATGCGCGCCGCCATGGTTCCCTGCAGTCGTCTGGTGGTGTGCCCGCGGCTGCTGGTACCCCTGTGGTGGTGCGCTCTGTCCGGCCCCCTACTGTGGAGGACCTGGAGGCCTGGGTTGCCGAGTTCCTGCTGTCTGAGAAGCCGGAGGACTTTTCTGATGAGCGGGTTCCAGGTGTATGGGATAGGGTGGCGGTTACTGGCATCCGGAGGGACATTATATGGGTTCCCTGTCTGTGAGTGTTTGTTGCCAGGGTTCCGGTTCACATGGCGCCCCCGGTGGTGGGTCAAGCCTCTTGGGGCTGCTTTGGGAGGCATTTCATGTGCGCTGATTTTACTTTGACATGTATGTTATCCTTCTGCATTGCTCGCATGTGTTTTTATTCTTAGCTTGTTGTGTGCTGTGCTATTTTCTTGTTTTGTTTCATGATGTCCTTTATGTTGTTTTGTTCTCGGTCCTTCAGGCCGATGCGTGTTTGTTGTGTATGTACCTATGTTTATTTTCTGATTTGCATGGGTTGCTTGTTTATTATTGTTGCTTATTTTGGCCTCGCCCTTTATTTGTTGCGGGGCGGTTGGTTTGGTGTGGGTGTTTTTATTTATGTCTTGTTTCTGTGCTGTACGTTTGCACTGGTGTTTTAATTATTACTTAACATGTTGTACTTGTTTATTATTTTGTTTTGTTTGTTGTGTAATTGTGCTTGTCCTGTTATGTTTTCTGTTATGCATCTTGATGTTTGTTTTGTTTTATGATGTTTTGAAATGTTACTGTGCTTGCTTGTTTGACAATTGTTTTCTATTTTGTGTCTTGATGTCTGGTGTGTTTTTCCCTGCATTTATCGTGTTTGTATTTTGTTGTACTGAGCTGTCAGCCAGATGGCCGCCACCACCATCGTCACCATCGTCACTCACACACCACCACCACCAACACCATCGTCACTCACACACCACCACCACCAACACCATCGTCACTCACACACCACCACCACCATCGTCACTCACACACCACCACCACCAACACCATCGTCACTCACACACCACCAACACCATCGTCACACACACACCACCACCACCAACACCAACTCCACCGTCACTCACACACCACCACCACCATCGTCACTCACACCCCACCACCACCAACACCATCGTCACTCACACACCACCACCACCAACTCCACCGTCACTCACACACCACCACCACCAACACCATCGTCACTCACACACCACCACCACCAACACCATCGTCACTCACACACCACTACCACCAACTCCACCGTCACTCACACACCACCACCACCACCACCATCGTCACTCACACACCACCACCACCAACACCAATTAACTCCACCATCGCTCACACACCACCACCACCATCGTCACTCACACACCACCACCACCAACACCAACTCCACCGTCACTCACACACCACCACCACCACTAGCACCACCACCAACACCAACTCCACCGTCACTCACACACCACCACCACCACTACCAACACCACCGTCACTCACACACCACCACCACCGTCACTCACACACCACCACCGTCACAAACCACCACCATCACTCACACACCACCACCACCACCGTCACTCACACACCACCACCGTCACTCACACACCACCATCGTCACACACACACCACCGTCATTCACACACCACCACCACAACCACCGTCACTCACACACCACCACCACCACCGTCACTCACACACCACCACCACCACCGTCACTCACACACCACCACCACCACCGTCACTCACACACCACCACCACCACCACCGTCACTCACACACCACCACCACCACCGTCACTCACACACCACCACCACCACCACCGTCACTCACACACCACCACCACCACCGTCACTCACACACCACCACCACCACCGTCACTCACACACCACCACCACCACCGTCACTCACACACCACCACCACCACCGTCACTCACACACCACCACCACCACCGTCACTCACACACCACCACCGTCACTCACACCACCACCACCACCGTCACTCACACACCATCGTCACTCACACACCACCACCATCACTCACACACCACCACCACCACCGTCACTCACACACCACCACCACCACCATCACTCACACACCACCACCACCACCGTCACTCACACACCACCACCACCGTCACTCACACACCACCACCACCGTCACTCACACACCACCACCACCGTCACTCACACACCACCAACACCATCACTCACACACCACCACCACAAACACACCACCACCATCACTCACACACCACCACCACCACCGTCACTCACACACCATCGTCACTCACACACCACCACCATCACTCACACACCACCACCAACACCATCACTCACACACCACCACCACCACAAACACACCACCACCACCACCGTCACTCACACACCACCACAAACACACCACCACCACCACCGTCTCTCACTCGGCACTACCACCACCACCGTCTCTCACTCACCACCACCACAACCACCACCACCACCGTCTCTCACTAACCACCACCACCACCGTCTCTCACTAACCACCACCACCACTACCACCACCACCACCGTCTCTCACTAACCACCACCACCACTACCACAGCTACCACCACTACCAGCACCACCGCCACCGTCACTCACACCACCACAACCACTGTCTCTCACACACCACCACTACCACCACCTTCGTCACTCACACACCACCACTACCACCACCACCGTCACTCACACACCATCGTCACTCACACACCACCACCATCACTCACACACCACCACCACCACCGTCACTCACACACCACCACCACCGTCACTCACACACCACCACCACCGTCACTCACACACCACCACCACCGTCACTCACACACCACCAACACCATCACTCACACACCACCACCACAAACACACCACCACCATCACTCACACACCACCACCACCACAAACACACCACCACCACCACCGTCACTCACACACCACCACCATCACTCACACACCACCATCACTCACACACCACCACCACCACAAACACACCACCACCACCACCGTCTCTCACTCGGCACTACCACCACCACAGTCTCTCACTCACCACCACCACAACCACCACCACCACCGTCTCTCACTAACCACCACCACCACTACCACCACCACCACCGTCTCTCACTAACCACCACCACCACTACCACAGCTACCACCACTACCAGCACCACCGCCACCGTCACTCACACCACCACAACCACTGTCTCTCACACACCACCACTACCACCACCTTCGTCACTCACACACCACCACTACCACCACCATCGTCACTCACACACCACCACCATCACCACAACCACCGTCACTCACACGCCACCACCACCGTCACTCACACACCACCACTGTCACTCACACACCACCACCACCAACGTCACTCACTCACACACCACTACCGTCACTCACACACCACCACCGTCAATCACACACCACCTGGTTGATGGGATTCTGGGAGTTCTTCTACTCCCCAAGCCCGGCCCGAGGCCAGGCTTGACTTGTGAGAGTTTGGTCCACCAGGCTGTTGCTTGGAGCGGCCCGCAGGGCCACGTACCCACCACAGCCCGGCTGATCCGGAACTTCTCTTAGAAAACCGTCCAGTTTTCTCTTGAAGATGTCCACGGTTGTTCCGGCAATATTTCTTATGCTCGCTGGGAGGACGTTGAACAACCGCGGACCTCTGATGTTTATACAGTGCTCTCTGATTGTGCCTATGGCACCTCTGCTCTTCACTGGTTCAATCTTGCATTTTCTTCCATATCGTTCACTCCAGTACTCCATACTCCAGTACGTCCACCACCACAACCACTGTCACTCACACACTACCACTACCGTCAATCACACACAACCACTGTCACTCACACACCACTGTCACTCACACACCACCACCACCAACGTCACTCACTCACACACCACTACCGTCACTCACACACCACCACCGTCAATCACACACCACCACCACAACCACTGTCACTCACACACTACCACTACCGTCACTCACACACAACCACTGTCACTCACACACCACCACCACCACCGTCACTCACACACAACCACTGTCACTCACACACCACTACCACCGTCACTCACACACCACCACCACAACCACCGTCACTCACACACCACCACCACAACCACCGTCACTCACACACCACCACCATCGTCACTCACACACCACCACCACTCACACACCACCATCACTCACACACCACCATCGTCACTCACACACCACCACCACTCACCACCATCAATCACACACCACCACCACCACCGTCACTCACACACCACCACTACCACCACCACCACCGTCACTCACACACCACCACCACTCACACACCACCATCACTCACACACCACCATCGTCACTCACACACCACCACCACTCACACACCACCATCACTCACACACCACCATCGTCACTCACACACCACCACTACCACCACCACCACCGTCACTCACACACCACCACCACCACCTATAATAGAGTACATCCACCGCTCTAGTTTTTAATCCATTAACGTTCCAAGATAATATTTTCAATCTACTTCCATCCATGATTAATAATAAAACTACCTTTGCCCTGTCCGTCACATTCCATGAGATACGAGAGTACCTTAGAAACTTCTGTAACATACGATTATGTTACGTTGTTGGGTTGATTAGATACACAGTGTTTAGTGAGTTTCATATTTATTTAGTAGTCCTGGATACAGCAGTGTCCTAGACGTTGAGACGAAGCCTGAAGCAGAGCAGAGAGCTGAGTGTGGCCGGAGTCGTGGAGCTCTATGTGGGAGAGTGTGGCGGCTCGATTGAGAATTGTGTCTGAACTCCGGGAGCGAGAGCGTGGCGGCTCGATGCGGTCGTAGTCTGCTGTCTGCTCCGTGTCGAAGCTGTAGCGTCTTGGGTTGATTAGGACTGTACACGCCGAGTGCTACATTGTTGACTGTGGAAATTGAACTGTCTTCTATTCGATTGATCGATTGATGAAGATTAAGCCACCCAAGAGGTGGCACGGGCATGAATAGCCCGTAAGTGGTGGCCCTTTCGAGCCATTACCTGTATCAAAAGATGATACTGGAGATTGATTGATGAAGATTAAGCCACCCAAAAGGTGGCACGGGCATGAATAGCCCGTAAGTGGTGGCCCTTTTAAGCCATTACCAGTATCAAGAGCTGATACTGGAGATCTGTGGAGGTGCGAATGCACCCTGCATGACGGGAGATGTCTCCCTTGTGAATGTGTTAAGATGAAGATGAAGCCACCTAAAAGGTGGCACAGGCATGAATAGCTCGTAAGTGATGGCCCTTTTGAGCCATCACCAGTATCAATAGATGATACTGGAGATCTGTGGAGGTGCGACTGCACCCAGCGTGACGGGAGATTTCTCCCGTGTGAATGTGTTAAAATGAAGATGAAGCCACCCAAAAGATGGCACGGGCATGAATAGCTCGCAAGTGGTGGCCCTTTTGAGCCATTACCAGTATCAAGAGCTGATACTGGAGATCTGTGGAGGTGCAACTGCACCCTGCGTGACGGGAGATGTCTCCCTTGTGAATGTGTTAAGATGAAGATGAAGCCACCCAAACGGTGGCACGGGCATGATTAGCTTGTAAGTGGTAGCACTTTTGAGCAATCACCAGTATCAATAGATGATACTGGAGATCTGTGGAGGCGCGACTGCACCCTGCGTGACGGGAGATGTCTCCCGGACCAAGTGGTGACCAGATGGGTGACCAATGTCTCCCGGACCAAGTGGTGACCAAATGGTGATACTGGAGATCTGTGGAGGCGCAACTGCACCCTGCGTGACGGGAGATGTCTCCCGGACCAAGTGGTCGTCTTCTATTCATCAAATCGTTGCTTATATGGGGATTACACCTCAGCTTCCTCCAACAAAGTGAGAAGAGTATTACCTGTAATTGGGGAAAGGATTGTTGCTTCTGTAATTAGTTTTGCTATTAAGATAATGAGATAATGGAGCGAGTATAAGATTAACTCGCTACACTTCCTTCCAACTCCGTAATATTTTTTCTTTCTCCTCACTTGCACAACTACTATTAACATTGAAGATAATAGTATTCATATCTATTTTCTTTGTTATTTCTGTATACCGTTTTACTTTAACGAAGGTACCCCCCAGGTGTAGGGAGGAAATGATCTTTTCCAGGTATATTTTTAAAATCAGCACCGTTTTGCCACGTACCGCTTCGGTGGGTAGGCGGTTCCATGAGTTAATAACTCTGGGTGAAAAAGTATCTTCTGTAACTGGTAACTGGCTATTCAGACGAAGGACTTCGGGTAGATGTAGTTTACATGGACCTGAACAACGGTCGTAGTCTGCTGTCTGCTCTGTGTCGAAGATGTAGCGTCTTGGGTCGATTAGAACTGTACACGCCGAGTGCTACATTCTTGACTGGAGATTGTACTGTGTGCTATTCGATTGATTGATGAAGATTAAGCCACCCAAGAGGTGACACGGGCATGAATACCCCATAAGTGGTGGCCCTTTTGAGCCATTACCAGTATCAAAAGATGATACTGGAGATCTGTGGAGGCGCAACTGCACCCTGCGTGACGGGAGATGGCTCCCGGACCAAATGGTTACCAAATAGTGTGTGCTATTCTGATTGATTTATAAAGATTAAGCCACCCAAGAGGTGACACGGGCATGAATAGCCCGTAATGTGCTATTCTCAAGTCGCTTGCTTATGTACAGTGACTACACCTCACAGTAAGATATAGAAGGGTGGAAAACCGTTACCTGTAAATAGGGATAGGATTAATGCTTGTGTAATTAGTTATGCCATTAAGATGATGAGATAATGGAGTATAAGGATTACTCGATCACTACATCACCTTCAACTATTACTAGGGGAACTATTCCATGGCCCAGGGATTTTCTGAAAAGGAGTTTCACTGGCAAGCATAGTGAATTAAGAGCATAAGAATAAAGGTAACTGCAGAAGGCCTATTGGCCCATACGAGGCAGCTCCTATCTATAACCACCCAAACCCACTCATATACATGTCCAACCCACGCTTGAAACAATTGAGGGACCCCACCTTCACCACGTTACGCGGTAATTGGTTCCACAAATCAACAACCCTGTTACCAAACCAGTATTTACCCAAGTCTTTCCTAAATCTAAACTTATCCAATTTATACCCATTGTTTTGGGTTCTGTCTTGTGTTGATACTTTTAATACCCTACTAATATCCCCTTTGTTATGTCCATTCATCCACTTGTAAACCTCTATCATATCATCCCTAACTCACACCATTTGGTCCGGGAGACATCTCCCGTCACGCTGGGTGCAGTCGCACCTCCACAGATCTCCAGTATCATCTATTGATACTGGTGATGGCTCAAAAGGGCCACCACTTAGGAGCTATTCATGCCCGTGCCACCTTTTGGGTGGCTTCATCTTCATCTTAACACATTCACAAGGGAGACATCTCCCGTCATGCAGGGTGCATTCGCACCTCCACAGATCTTCAGTATCAGCTCTTGATACTGGTAATGGCTTAAAATGGCCACCACTTACGAGCTATTCATGCCCGTGCCACCTTTTGGGTGGCTTCATCTTCATCTTAACACATTCACAAGGGAGACATCTCCCGTCATGCAGGGTGCATTCGCACCTCCACAGATCTTCAGTATCAGCTCTTGATACTGGTAATGGCTTAAAAGGGCCACCACTTACGGGCTATTCATGCCCGTGCCACCTTTTGGGTGACTTAATCTTCATCAAATCAAATCAATCCCTAACTCTTCGCCTTTCCTGGGCTAGCCCTCTCCTACTCATCTGAAGGGGAGGGAGATTAGATTATGCTTGTTTGATAAATGCTGAGGGCATAGAGGAGACTTGTCTTACTGTGGATGAAATGCTAAGGGATAATTTTGCATTACAAATAGAGCTTAAACTAGATAAAAATCATGCCTGCTTTCAGAGGAAAAGCTTAAAGTTTAATAAGGGAGAATTAAAGGGTCTTGTTGGTATATTAAGTCTTGGTATGATACTTAGCTGGTTGATACCTGGTTGATGGGGTTCTGGGAGTTCTTCTACTCCCCAAGCCCGGCCTGAGGCCAGGCTTGACTTGTGAGTGTTTGGTCCACCAGGCTGTTGCTTGGAGCGGCCCGCAGGCCCACATACCCACCACAGCCCGGTTGGTCCGGCACTCCTTAGAGGAATAAATCTAGTTTCCTCTTGAAGATGTCCACGGTTGTTCCGGCAATATTTCTTATGCTTGCTGGGAGGACGTTGAACAACCGTGGACCTCTGATGTTTATACAGTGTTCTCTGATTGTGCCTATGGCACCTCTGCTCTTCACTGGTTCTATTCTGCATTTTCTTCCATACCGTTCACTCCAGTACGTTGTTATTTTACTGTGTAGATTTGGTACTTGGCCCTCCAGTATCTTCCAGGTGTATATTATTTGATATCTCTCTCGTCTTCTTTCTAGTGAGTACATTTGGAGGGCTTTGAGACGATCCCAATAATTTAGGAGCTTTACTGCGTCTATGCATGCTGTATATGTTCTCTGTATTCCCTCTATTTCAGCAATCTCTCCTGCTCTGAAGGGGGAAGTGAGTACTGAGCAGTACTCAAGACGGGACAACACATGTGACTTGAAGAGTACAACCATTGTGATGGGATCCCTGGATCTGAAAGTTCTCGTAATCCATCCTATCATTTTTCTGGCTGTCGCAATATTTGCTTGGTTATGCTCCTTAAACGTTAGGTCGTCAGACATTATTATTCCCAAATCCTTTACATGCTGTTTTCCTACTATGGGTATATTTGGTTGTGTTTTGTACTCTGTATTATGTTTAAGGTCCTCATTTTTACCGTTCCTTAGTACCTGGAATTTATCACTGTTAAACATCATGTTATTTTCTGAATCCCAGTCGAAAACTTTATTAATATCTGCTTGTAGTTTTTCTATGTCTTTAGCAGAGGTAATTTTCATACTGATTTTTGTGTCATCTGCAAAGGATGATACGAAGCTGTGACTTGTATTTTTGTCTATATCTGATTTGAGAATAAGGAAAAGCAGCGGTGTAAGGACTGTACCCTGAGGTACAGAGCTTTTAACTGCACTTGGACTAGATTTTATATGGTTGACCGTTACTCGCTGAGTTAGGTTTGACAGAAAACTGAGTATCCAGCGTCCTACTTTACCGGTTATTCCCATTGACTTCATTTTGCGTGCTATCACGCCATGGTCACATTTATCGAAAGCCTTTGCGAAGTCCGCGTATATCACATCAACATTCTGTTTTTCTTCTAATGCCTCAGTGACTTTGTCGTAGTGCTCAAGTAGCTGTGAGAGGCCCGATCTTCCCGCTCGAAATCCATGTTGGCCTGGGTTGTGAAGGTTATTGGTCTCCATGAAATTGGTGACCTGACTCCTAATCACTCTCTCAAATACTTTTATGATGTGCAATGTTAGTGCAACTGGTCTATAATTCTTTGCCAATGCTTTGCTCCCTCCCTTGTGTAGAGGGGCTATGTCTGCTACTTTAAGTGCATCTGGTATCTCCTCCGTGTCCAAGCTCTTCCTCCACACTGAGTGCCTGTGCTACCGGCACTTTGCATTTCTTTATAAATATTGAATTCCATGAAATCTGGACCTGGGGCCGAGTGCATGGGCATGTTTTCAATTTCTCTTTCAAAATTTAGTGTGCTCGTGTTGATATCAGTTATATTTACAGGGGTTTGAATATCCCGCATAAAGAAATTGTCTGGATCTTTCACTTTCATGTTGTTTATTGGAGTGCTAAACATGTCCTCATACTGCTTTTTTAGGATTTCACTAATTTCTTTGTCATCCTCCGTGTATGAACCTTCACTTGTACGAATAGGTCCAATACTGGCAGTGGTTTTTGCTTTTGATTTCGCATATGTGAAGAAATATTTTGGATTTTTCTTTATTTCCTGAATTGCTTTCTGTTCTAACTGCCTTTTTTCAGTTTCATATGAGTGTTTCAATTTCCGCTCGATTTCTTCAATCTCCCTATTTAAATTATTCCTTCTTTGACGGGAAATTAGTGTCTGCATAAGCAGTTCCGTTATTTTTTTCCTGCGTTTATAGTGTCGTCTGCGTTCCCTTTCTACGTTGGATCTCTTTCTGGCTTTCCTCAAAGGAATATGTTTCAGACAGACTTGATACGCTTCCGAAGTCAGTTTTTCTATTCCTTCTATAGGACTTGTATTACTTAGAACAGTTTCCCATGGAATGTTTGTAAGTTCCCTGTTTATTATCTCCCAGTCTTATAAGCCAGTTTACTGGCTTATAAGCTTATATATTTACTATACTTATAAGCTTATATATTTACTATACTTATAAGCCAGTTTCGGCAGAAGCATTTTATTAAGATTTAATTAAGGAGGTAGATGTATTTAATGCAACATTGAACCGGAAAACATCTGGTATAGAAAAGCATCCCCCCAGAAAAGCGTGGGGAGAAGAGAAAGGAAATTAGGAGCAAGTATTGGCAGGAGTTTGCAGAGAAAGTTAGGAGTAACATAAGCTTGAAGGAAATCTGGCAAGACATAAATGAAATAAGGGGTAAAAAGCATAGTTTTGTTGCACATCCTGACCTGTAAGGAATTGCAAAAGGTCTCGTAAATAAATGGGCGGAAGCTGCCAAACTTAGTTCATTTAATTACCCGCTGTAACGAGAGAGTCGTTAGATTCTTGGGAAGATCTAAGAAAGGATTTTATACTTACAGCAGGTAACAGTGGTGATGTCACTTGCACAGGTATTACCAGAGGAGAACTAATAACGGCGATTAAAGTTGGGAAATATACCGCCCCTGGGGAAGATGGAGTAACTTAGGATATACTTAATGAACTTGCCATTATGACGAAAAGCCCGCTGTTAGACCTCTGTAATATTAGTTATAAAGAGGGCAGTATTCCCAGTAAATGGAAAAAACTATGATCATCCTTATCCCTAAAGCCAATGGAGAGTACAGACCTGTGTCTTTAACCTCGTGTTTTTGTAAAATGATGGAGAGGATCATTTTAAATAAACTTTTGTATATAATAGATGATCAGCTGTCTAGTAATTTGTTCGGATTCCTCAGAGGAAAAAGTACCTCTGACTGTATTATTAAATGTCCAGCTAATGGTAATGATTATTATAGAATTTTTTTTGATTTACAAGGAGCTTTTGATAAAGCCAACAAAGAGGTTATTTTATATTTATGCCCGAAACGCTTTGCGTAATAGTGGCTTTAGGCATTGTATGTACTAGCTATACCTATAAGTTAAACAATCCTTGTAAATATTTATTGTATGTATGTACCTTACCTAAATAAAATTGTATTGTTGTATTGTATGAATTAGCTGGTCTTGGTGTTGAAGGGAGATTATTGCGCTGGATAGGGGATTATCTTCAGGAAAGGAAGGCTCAGGTGTGGTATCAAGGTTGTATGGTTCAAGGTTCAAGGTATCAAGGTCAAGAACTCGGCACACCTCAGGGAGGAGTGTTGTGTCCCACCCTGTTTAATGTACTAATGAATAAGATAGCATCTGAGAAATACTCAAATTGGGTAACTCCAATCATATATGACGATGATATTTTGTTTCTGGGCAAAGATATTTCAAAGGTTCAAACAGTGTTGAACAATTTCGGAAACCTGTGTCACCACATGGGACTGGTGGTTAATGAAGACAAAACTAAAGTTTGAATGTAGAAGTCGGAGGCCCATTATATTGAAAATAAACGGTAAAAATATAGAGAGAGTTAATATATATAAATATTTAGGCATATATGTTGGATATACCCATGAGAGTTTGGAAACTGAGATGAACAGACTGTTGGGTCAATGTCGGAAGAGATTACAACCTCTGAAGGCCTTGGCATGCTGTGGAAAGGAGTGGGAGTCCTTGTGCTGCGAATGATGTACTTGAGTACTGTAAGATTTCTTACTGATTATGCTGCACCTGTCATTTCTTGTTTTGGTAAAGGTAGGATGGGCAAGTTGGAGAAGATACAAAATGATGCCATGAGAATTATCTTAGGATGCCCAAGTAATGCTATGATTGAGATAATGAGGATGGAGTTGAATCTGCAGAGTATTTGGGATAGAATTGCAGAGATAAATGTAGCCTCTGCCATTAGATTAATGAGAGGTGGGGGAGCTAATGAATTAATCCTCTCGGTTCAAAAGGTGGGAAGTAATGAACTGTGTATGATGAAGAAGAGAGCATATATGAATAACTTATGTAGAACATAAGTTATAAAGTGTTGTTATAAAGTTATATGTTATGTATGTAAAGTATGTTATAAAGTATGATGTTATTACAGAGTGTATTTGCTGTGCCCAAGAGAAAATTCACACCACCATGGGAGGATTAAAATAAAATAAAATGTTTATTTAGGTAAGGTACATACATACAATAAGGTTTTACAAAGAATGGTTGACTTATAGGTAGAGCTAGTACATACAATGCCTAAAGCCACTATTACGCAAAGCGTTTCGGGCATTTCGGATTGTAATTGGTTCCCCATTCTCGATTGTGCTATTGTTATCCTAATCCTTCTGTCATTATGTCGGAGGAGCTGTTCCCTGCTTACTTCTGCAGGGAGGGAGGAGGATGATGCTGCATCACTCCACTTGTGAATTAGTTCTTCAGCCTTACCCTGGGGATCGTTGTGAGCCGCAGGCCGGGCTCTGCTTCCCTTAGCTATCTGAATATTTGTCCACACTTGTCTTGCAGACGTTTCTCTTCCGATAGAGCTAGTGAACTCTAGCCATTGTCTTTCCCTTTGTAACTCATCTGCAATGTATGTACCTTTACCTGAATAAAAAATCTAATCTAAATCTATATCTAATCTATATGCTTAGATATATGCAAATGAGAGAGTAATAGAGCGAAACCTTTAAAATACTGAACAATTTGGAGGATATTGATTCATACAATTTCTTCAAAAGGTCAGATGTAACACGAACAAGGAGCAAAGGTTTCAAGCTCAACAAGCCACAATGTAGTAGTGACAACAAATGCTTTTTAACCCATACGATTATGATCATAGCAATAAGGTTTCTAAAACAGTAGGCATTCTTCCAATGTCAGACACTGTACTACGTTCCTCGCTCAAACCTAGTCACTCAGTATTATTCACTCATTTATCTATGTCTTGTCTATCTATGTCTTAAAGGTTACAAGACGTACATTAGTCAATACAATTGGTGCTTAAAATATTAAGGATCTCTTGTGAAACACGGGTATTAATAAAAAAAGTTATTAGGTAAAATAAATAAAAAAGGCCCAAGGGCCATGAAGTAACAAGAATGCAAGGCTGGCACAAGCTGGCGTAAGTAGGGAAGATGGAAGATTCTTCATATTAAAAGACCCTGCTTCTCCAAGATGGCAGTCACACCCTGCTTGCCCTGGACAATCACCATATGGAGAAGGACTGTTTACTGTGAAGGGAAGTCCACAAATGCAATGCCAGCATGAGTCAGTCTTGAAGGGTAAACGATGATGGCACCCTCACAGTAACACAAAAGCCGAGCAAGCCCAGTGAGGAAGACCTGTTGATGGGAAAGGAAAATTTTTAGTTATCCACTTTTATTTTATAAGATTCCAAAATATTACATTGATATAAATTTGTGAGAGTATTCTGAGCATTTTGAGTCATCTTGAGTCCTCTCCTCACTAAGCAACTAACTGCCAAAAGATTAAACAACCCCTGGTCCACAGGTTGCATACTGTACTTGAAACAATTAATAACAAGACGAATATGAAAAAAATAAAAATAGAATTTGCCTAGTTACAAAACAAGAAGTTAAGAGATACTCATCAATGATTACCAATATAATACAAAGAGCCAAAGCTTCCTTTTATGAGAATGGATTTAAGAAGCAAAAGGAAATATGAACATTACATGGAAAGCCATCTCTAACATCCTAGGGTCTAAACAACAATCACTTACCAAGCAGATAAAACTCTCCAAAGATGGTTACACACTTGCAACTTATATATTGCAAATGAGTTCAATAGCTTCTTTTCATGAATTTGTGCAAAACTTGGCAGAAAAATTCCAAAGGCCCAGACAGGGAGCCGGTCGGCCGAGCGGACAGCACGCTGGACTTGTGATCCTGTGGTCCTGGGTTCGATCCCAGGCGCCGGCGAGAAACAATGGGCAGAGTTTCTTTCACCCTATGCCCCTGTTACCTGGCAGTAAAATAGGTACCTGGGTGTTAGTCAGCTGTCACAGGCTGCTTCCTGGGGGTGGAGGCCTGGTCGAGGACCGGGCCGCGGGGACACTAAAAAAAAAAAAAACGAAATCATCTCAAGATAACCACATGTTACTACATATCTAACAGGCAGCTAACACTCTACTCCTTTTACCAGTCAACCCGAAAGACATTATATCCATTATTCAATTACTTTAAATCAAAGCTTGGAACATTAATGAAATAATCAACAAATCTATCTAATCAAACAAATAATGAAATCAACAAATCTCTAGTGTTTTACTTTTCCTGATATCCTTAAAAAAATAACAGTGGTGCCAGTTCATAAAGGAGGCAAGACAACTGACAAACAATTACAGGCCAATACCTATACTTCAAATCTACCTATACTTTCAAAAATTGTTTTTTTTAATAAACAGCTTTATTCCTACTCTGTGAAACTCAATATACTAAGTCCCTGGCAGTTTGGCTTCTGTTTCCAAATGAGTATCAATGATGCCATTATTATTTTCCTTGATATAATCTACACTGCCCTTGACAAAAATGAGTTCTCAATTGGCCTATTCATTGACTTGAGGAAAGTCTTTGATACTATAAACCATAACTACCTCTTAAGGGGCCCAGTGATTGGGCACCGAAACTTCATCATACACACTCATTTTTTTTGTGTGCATAATCCTCATGGCAAATGCTCCAACTTTTCCTTTCAAATCAACATCACAACATGAACGGAAAAAAGTTTACAAACAAAAAAAAATTCAAATTGCTCTAAATATTTTATGTCACCAATTGTTATTTTATTCATTATGGTCTCAGAATGGCATATAACTTTCAATTGCCAGTGAAAAAAAATATTGTTCAAGAGTATAGTTTACTGTAAGTTATAATTAGGATTGCTTGGCATTCGTACTCGAATATGTGAAAGTTGTGGCTCAATATGTATTGAAATGAAGTCACGAAAAAAAAACAAAAAAAATATCTAGGGATAAGTTAGGGAAACTGAAAAAAACAGACACTGGGCCCCTTAACAGTCTAACAGTAGGTTAGACATATACATGAATGAGATTGGGTGGATATAAATAGGAGCTGCCTCGTATGGGCCAATAGGCCTTCTGCAGTTACCTTCATTCTTATGTTTATTATAACAAAACATATATGTTGCAATACCTTATTACCCATTTATTAGTGATAAGGCCCTCATCTGGCCCTCATTAATGAATACAAGCTAAATAGACAGAATAGTGTTTGACCTCTGCAAATAAATCGGCCAAAAAAAAAATAAAAGTCACAACTTCGGCCACCTGTGGCTAATTTACATGTTGACCAATTTCGTTCAAACTTCACATGCTCAGTGCCGGATATGTATTCTCCAAGATGTAGAAGTCACAACAAAATCCACATAGAAACAAAGGAGAGAAAAAAAAGTAAAGTGGTTGTCTTCTTTTTGTATAGGCATAATAAATATTGCCATTTGGCAATGTATTTATATGATATATAATAGAATACAGCATAAAACAAAATAAGAGGGGTGGTAGGAGAAGATAAGATTAGTGTTCAGTGAGAATCCACAAGGTCTTCTCTGAATACTCTTTATTTTCTTCAAGGCTGTGGGTCCCTACAATTGCACCAGAGGGGGTACATACCCCTATTATTATTTAAACAGGTGAGTACACACACGGTGTCAGCAAACTTAGCCTCCAAACACACACACACACACATGGTATCAGCAAGCTTAGCATCCAAACACACACACACACACACACACACACAGGGCGGTAAGGGGCGAGAAGTCGGACTGGCGAACATTAACAAGTGGAGTACCACAAGGATCGGTGCTGGGACCAATTCTATTTCTTGTATATGTTAACGACATGTTTACAGGCGTAGAGTCCTACATGTCGATGTTTGCGGATGACGCAAAGTTGATGAGAAGAGTTGTGACAGATGAGGATTGCAGGATCCTCCAAGAGGACCTGAACAGGTTGCACAGATGGTCAGAGAAATGGCTACTGGAATTCAACACGAGCAAATGTAAAGTTATGGAAATGGGACTAGGAGATAGGAGACCAAAGGGACAGTACACAATGAAGGGGAACAGCCTACCTGTAACGACGCGCAAAAGAGACCTGGGGTGGACGTAACACCTAATCTATCTCCTGAGGCACATATAAATAGGATAACGACAGCAGCGTACTCTACACTGGCAAAAGTTAGAACATCATTCAGAAACCTAAGGAGGCATTTAGGGCGCTTTACAGTGCCTACGTGAGGCCAGTCTTAGAGTATGCCGCCTCATCATCGAGTCCCCATCTGAAGAAGCATATAATGAAACTGGAAAAGGTTCAGAGGTTTGCAACGCGACTCGTCCCAGAGCTACGAGGGATGGGGTATGAGGAGCGCCTGAGGGAACTGTGCCTTACGACACTAAAAAGAAGAAGGGAGAGGTTATCTTCTTGAGGTTATCTTGAGATGATTTCGGGGCTTTAGTGTCCCCGCGGCCCAGTCCTCGACCAGGCCTCCACCCCCAGGAAGCAACCCGTGACAGCTGACTAACTCCCAGGTACCTATTTACTGCTAGGTAACAGGGGCATTCAGGGTGAAAGAAACTTTGCCCATTTGTTTCTGCCTCGTGCGGGAATCGAACCCGCGCCACAGAATTACGAGTCCTGCGCGCTATCCACCAGGCTACGAGGCCCCTGGGGACATGATAGGAATGTATATGATACTCAGAGGGATTGCCAGAGTGGACATAGACGAAATGTTCACACGGAATAGTAACAGAACGAGGGGACATGGATGGAAGCTTGAAACTCAGATGAGTCACAGAGATGTTAGGAAGTTTTCGTTTAGCGTGAGAGTAGTGGGAAAATGGAATGCACTTCAGGAACAGGTTGTGGAAGCAAATACTATTCATAATTTTAAAACCAGGTATGATAGGGAAATGGGACAGGAGTCATTGCTGTAAACAACCGATGCTCGAAAGGCGGGATCCAAGAGTCAATGCTCGATCCTGCAGACACAACTAGGTGAGTACAACTAGGTGAGCACACACATGGTATCAGCAAGCTTAGCCTCTAAACACACACACACACACACACTTGGTATCAGCAAGCTTAGCCTCTAAACACACACACACACACACATGGTATCAGCAAGCTTAGCCTCTAAACACACACACACACACACTTGGTATCAGCAAGCTTAGCCTCTAAACACACACACACACACACTTGGTATCAGCAAGCTTAGCCTCTAAACACACACACACACACACTTGGTATCAGCAAGCTTAGCCTCCAAACACACACACACACACACACACACTTGGTATCAGCAAGCTTAGCCTCCAAACACACACACACACACTTGGTATCAGCAAGCTTAGCCTCCAAACACACACACACACACACACACACACTTGGTATCAGCAAGCTTAGCCTCCAAACACACACACACACACACGGTATCAGCAAGCGTAGCTTCTAAACACACACACACACACACACACACACACACACACACACACATGGTATCAGCAAGCTTAGCCTCCAAACACACACACACACATGGTATCAGCAAGCTTAGCCTCCAAACACACACACACACATGGTATCAGCAAGCTTAGCCTCCAAACACACACACACAGAAAATGGGGACATTGAAACAGTTGATAAACTTGATTTCAAGAGAGAGAGGTCACTATGGGGAACTTCATTTTTTTTTTAATAAGTAATTAGGCAGGCTTGTTGCTAGACAGGGAAGTAAATTAAATGTATGCCAAATTTTGCAAAATATACAATGAAGGCACACAAACATTCATACCAAAACAGAGATGCAGGGCCAGAAAACAGGATTGGTTCAACAGAAATTGAGAGAGGGCCACAGACCAAAAGACACAAAAATGCAATCAAAGACATTGAAAAACTACAAGCAGATGTCAACAAAGTTTTCGATTGGGCAGCAGAAAATAACATGATGTTTAACAGTGATAAATTTGACTGGGTTGACAAATGGGTTGACTGCATCTATCTAGACCTAAAAAAGGCTTTCGACAGAGTTCCACATAAGAGGTTGTTCTGGAAACTAGAAAATTTTGGAGGGGTGACAGGTAAGCTTCTAACATGGATGAAAAATTTTCTGACTGATAGAAAAATGAGGGCAGTAATCAGAGGCAATCGGACTGGAGAAGTGTCACAAGTGGAGTACCACAGTACATGCACCAGTAATGTTCATTGTCTACATAAATGATCTACCAGTTGGAATACAGAATTATATAAACATGTTTGCTGATGATGCTAAGATAATGGGATGGATAAGAAATTCAGATGATTGTCATGCCCTTCAAGAAGACCTGGACAAAATAAGTATATGGAGCACCACTTGGCAAATGGAATTTAATGTGAATAAATGCCATGTAATGGAATGTGGAATAGAACATAGATCCCACACAACCTATAAATTATGTGAGAAATCTTTATATAATTCTGATAAAGAAAGAGGTCTAGGGTTGATTCTAGACAGAAAACTATCACTTGAGGACTACACAAAGAACGTTGTGTGAGGAGCCTATGCCACGCTTTCTAACTTCAGAATTTCGTTTAAATACATCGATGGCGAAATACTAAAGAAATTGTTCACGAGTTTTGTTCGGCCAAAGCTAGAATATGCAGCGGTTGAGTGGTGCCCATATCTTAAGAAGCACATCAACAAACTGAAAAAGGTGCAAAGACATGCTACTAAGTGGCTCCCAGAACTGAAGGGTAAGAGCTACGAGGAGAGGTTAGAAGCATTAAACATGCCAAAACTAGAAGACAACAAAAAGAGGCGATATGATCACTATGTACAAAATAGTAACAGGAATTGATAAAATCGATAGGGAAGATTTCCCGAGACCTGGAACTTCAAGAACAACAGGTCATAGATTTAAACTAACTAAACAAAGATGCCAAAGAAATATACAAAAATTTCCTTTCGCATACAGAGTGGTACACGGTTGGAACAAGTTAGGTGAGAAGGTGGTGGCGGCCAAGACCGTCAGTAGTTTCAGAGCATTATGTGACAAAGAGTGCTGGGTAGATGGGACACCACGAGCGTAGCTCTAATCTTGTAACTTCACTTAGGTAATTACATATGGTGTCAGCAAGCTTACCGTCGAAACACACACAAACAGCCTGCCTATTATTCAAGGCCTTCTCTGAGTACTCTTTATTTTCTTCTCCGAGGCTATGGGTCCATAATCTTGCACCAGAGGTGCTACCCCTTTTAAGTTTTTAACTACTACACTGAGCACCTGATTTTGGCAAAAACTTGTCAAAGTGCAATTGTCAAGGACATAGTTCTGGTATTTTTTTGTTTAAAATATTCAGGTATAGTTAATGTCAAAATGTTTCAAAACTCAACTATTTATATTTCAAAACAAAAAAAGTAATGAAAACATTACAAAACATTAAAATATAGCCTAATTAATTAATTAATAAAATAGCACAACTCTCATTATGTCTAAAGGTGCTTTGAGCAATGAAGTAGTTAATTTTATATATATAATATTATATATATAATATTATATATATAATATATATATACCTGTGACTACTGCTTAGCGAAAATTTGATCTCTGTGAAAATTGGTCTCGTCGTTGCTAGGAGATATTTTAAGACCATGATTTGCTGTGGATGGCACTGTAGTCTTCAAGTCATCAATCTAAAAATAGAGGTAATCTTTTAAAATGTAAATTTTGTATAAAAAAATGCAAAAATAAATTGCAAGAGTAATATGAAGTTATTATACAATTTTTTTTTAATTATTTAAATATTTGTGAGACATTATTAAGAAATGTATGTAGTACAGATTCTCTAAGACCTGATATGTATCTGCTTATGTTCCACCACATTACATTCAGGACTGAAGAGAAAACACAGCCAGTAAGGTAATGATCACTTAGGATGGACTGGGATGCTACATGTACTATGATAGGTGGGGGCTAAGCTGTGTGAGGCTAGGATGCCCAGCCTGCCTTGTCTAGGCTGGGCTGGGCTAGGCAACACTAGGAAGGATTCAACAAATCTCTGGAGTGCCTTACTTTTCCTGATATCCTTAAGAAAGCAAGAATGATGCCATTTTATAAAGGAGGCGAGACAGCAGACAAACAATTAAAGAAAAATATAAAATCTACTTATACTTTCAATTTTTTTTTTTTTTTTAACAAACATCTCTCTTCCTACTTTGTAAAATTCAACATAAATACAAAGTCCCTGTTAGTTTGGCTTCCGTTTCCAAAAGAGTATCAATGATGCCATTATTAGTTTGCTTGATATAATCTAAACAGCCCTTGAGAACAATGACTTCTCAATTGACCTAAGAAAGGCCTTTGATACTGTAAACCATAACTACATCTAACTTAAAACTTCCCCACTATGGTATTCAAGGCCTTGCTCTGGACTATATTCGTTCCTATCTCAGTGTCCACTGAAATAGGAAAAATTTTTCCTAAAAAATGTCCACTCAAGGATGTCAACCAACCAACTTACACTAAACATAGAAAAAGACCTTCTACATTTTATTTGGTAGAAAATTATAAAATCAGATTCAACTTTAAATAGACAATGTTAACATTACCAATACAAATGAGGGGCAGTTCTTTTGCCTACACATAGATAAGACACTGAACTTCAGCACCCACATACAGCACATAACCAAAAAGGTCTCAAAAATGGTCGTTAAAATTTATAAAATCAGATATTATGTTCCCCACCCTGCTCTCCTCACATTATACTATGCACTTATCTATCCATTAAAAAATTTATATTTTTTTTAACATTTTATATATTTATTCATATATACAAGAGTTCTTACATTCTTGTACAGCCACTAGCACACATAGCATTTCAGGCAAGTCCTTAATCCTAATTTTCACACATACACACATACACACTACCCTAGGAAGCAGTCCATAGCAGCTGTCTAACTCCCAGGTACTTATTTACTGTTTAGGTGAACCAGATATAGAGAATAACCACAAAATGTTATCTTTATAGGAACTATCTTGTAAAGCCACTAGTACGCGCAGCGTTTCAGGCAGGATATATATAATATATATATATATATATATATATATATTATATATATCCTGGCCCGATTTGCCTAATATGCCAAGTTTTCCTGAATTAATATATTTTCTCTAATTTTTTTCTTATGAAATGATAAAGCTACCCATTTCATTATGTATGAGGTAAATGTTTTTTTATTGGAGTTAAAATTAACGTAGATATATGACCGAACCTAACCAACCCTACCTAACCTAACCTTACCTATCTTTATAGGTTAGGTTAGGTTAGGTAGCCGAAAAAGTTAGGTTAGGTTAGGTTAGGTAGGTTAGGTAGTCGAAAAACAACTAATTCATGAAAACTTGGCTTATTAGGCAAATCGGGCCTTGCATAGTAGGCTGAGAAGTGCGTTCTGGCTACTGGGTACGACATATATATATATATATATATATATATATGTCGTACCTAATAGCCAGAACGCACTTCTCAGCCTACTATTCAAGGCCCGATTTGCCTAATAAGCCAAGTTTTCATGAATTAATATTTTTTCGTCTACCTAACCTACCTAACCTAACCTAACCTAGCTTTTTTTGGCTACCTAACCTAACCTTACCTATAAATATAGGTTAGGTTAGGTTAGGTAGGGTTGGTTAGGTTCGGTCATATATCTACGTTAATTTTAACTCCAATAAAAAAAAATTGACCTCATACATAGAGAAAAGGGTTGCTTTATCATTTCATAAGAAAAAAATTATAGTAAATATATTAATTCAGGAAAACTTGGCTTATTAGGCAAATCGGGCCTTGAATAGTAGGCTGAGAAGTGAGTTCTGGCTACTAGGTACGACATATATATATATATATATATATATATATATATATATATATATATATATATATATGTCGTACCCAGTAGCCAGAACGCACTTATCAGCCTACTATGCAAGGCCCGATTTGCCTAATAAGCCAAGTTTTCATGAATTAATTGTCTTTCGGCAACCTAACCTACCTAACCTAACCTAACCTAACTTTTTCGGCTACCTAACCTAACCTAACCTATAAAGATAGGTTAGGTTAGGTTAGGTAGGATTGGTTAGGTTCGGTCATATATCTACGTTAATTTTAACTCCAATAAAAAAAAAATTGACCTCATACATAATGAAATGGGTAGCTTTATCATTTCAACAGAAAAAAAATTGAGAAAATATATTAATTCTGGAAAACTTGGCTTATTAGGCAAATCGGGCCTTGCATAGTAGGCCGAGAAGTGCGTTCTGGCTACTAGGTACGACATATATATATATATATATATATATATATATATATATATATATATATGTCGTACCTAGTAGCCAGAACTCACTTCTCAGCCTACTATTCAAGGCCCGATTTGCCTAATAAGCCAAGTTTTCCTGAATTAATATATTTACTATAATTTTTCTCTTATGAAATGATAAAGCAACCCTTTTCTCTATGTATGAGGTCAATTTTTTTTTATTGGAGTTAAAATTAACGTAGATATATGACCGAACCTAACCAACCCTACCTAACCTAACCTAACCTATATTTATAGGTAAGGTTAGGTTAGGTAGCCAAAAAAAGCTAAGTTAGGTTAGGTTAGGTAGGTTAGGTAGACGAAAAAACATTAATTCATGAAAACTTGGCTTATTAGGCAAATCGGGCCTTGAATAGTAGGCCGAGAAGTGCGTTCTGGCTATTAGGTACGACATATATATATATATATATATATATATATATATATATAAAATATATATATATAATATATATATATACATATAAATATATATATATATATATATATATATATATATATATATATATATATATATATTATATATATATATTATTATATATAATATATATTATATATATATATATGTCGTACCTAGTAGCCAGAACTCACTTCTCAGCCTACTATTCAAGGCCCGATTTGCCTAATAAGCCAAGTTTTCCTGAATTAATATATTTACTATATTTTTTTTCTTATGAAATGATAAAGCAACCCTTTTCTCTATGTATGAGGTCAATATTTTTTTATTGGAGTTAAAATTAACGTAGATATATGACCGAACCTAACCAACCCTACCTAACCTAACCTAACCTATATTTATAGGTAAGGTTAGGTTAGGTAGCCAAAAAAAGCTAGGTTAGGTTAGGTTAGGTAGGTTAGGTAGATGAAAAAACATTAATTCATGAAAACTTGGCTTATTAGGCAAATCGGCCCTTGAATAGTAGGCTGAGAAGTGCGTTCTGGCTATTAGGTACGACATATATATATATATATATATATATATATATATATATATATATATATATATATATATTATTAAATATGACCGAAAAAGTAAGATTAATAATTCTAACACGGGAGCCGGTCGGCCGAGCGGACAGCACACTGGGTTTGTGATCCTGTGGTCCCGGGTTCGATCCCGGGCGCCGGCGAGAAACAATGGGCAGAGTTTCTTTCACCCTATGCCCCTGTTACCTAGCAGTAAATAGGTACCTGGGTGTTAGTCAGCTGTCACGGGCTGCTTCCTGGGGGTGGAGGCCTGGTCAAGGACCGGGCCGCGGGGACACTAAAAATAAGCCCCGAAATCATCTCAAGATAACCTCAAGATAACACGAATTTTCTCTATCTTTCTTACGTTTCTTTTCACTGTTGATGGTAATTCAAAGATCAATTCTCCAAAATTCATTTTTATTTTTAGTCTGACGCGACACTTGAGCGCGTTTCGTAAAACTTATTACATTTTCAAAGACTTTAGTTTACAAACACACAACTGAAACTGAATAGAGCTTACACATCTTCGAGGTTTATATCTACATTTGGGAGGTGGATGAGGTGAAAAACGAGCTTTCAACAATGGGTATTAAATTCCAACACAAGACAGAACACGAAACAATGGGTATTGAATGGGTATTAAATTCAAACACAAGACAGAACACGAAACAATGGGTATTGAATGGAAGTAATTGTAGAAAGCCTATTGGTCCATATTTCTTGATGCTTCTATATTGGAGCGGAGTCTTGAAGTGGGTAGAATATAGTTGTGCATTAATTGGCTGTTGATTGCTGGTGTTGACTTCTTGATGTGTAGTGCCTCGCAGACGTCAAGCCGCCTGCTATCGCTGTATCTATCGATGATTTCTGTGTCGTTTGTTAGCAAACAACACAGAAATCAATCTGTTGGTTATTTCCAACAATGGTCGAGTGATTAAGGGGTCCTGTGCACCAGTTCCAGAGTGCTCCTGGCAGTATGGGATTGAGTACCTTCTGGGGTGTGAGGTTTCAGTTGCATATAATCCTGGGGACCATTCAGGATTGTTTGCATTTGTGTTCCTCACGTGCCCCAAAGAAGGAGGTGATTTGATAAAATACCATGCCCAAGATTACCATAAGAGTGCCGGCGGGATGATTGGGAATTAGCCGCTGCTACCATCATCTTTTGTCCGGTCGTGATGGTCGAGTGATTATGGGGTCCTGTACACCAGTTGAAGAGTGCTCCTGGCAGTATGGGTTAAAATCACTTCTGGGGTGTGAGGTTTCAGTTGCATATAATCCTGGGGACCATTCAAGCTTGGTCGCATTTGTGTTCCTCACGTGTGCCCCACAGAATGAGGTGATTTGATAAAATATCATGCCCATGATTACCATCAGAATGCCGGCGGGATGATAGGGAATTAGCCTCGGCTACCATTACTTTTAGTTCGGTCGTGATGGTCGAGGGGTTAAGGGGTCCTGTACACTAGTTGCAGAGTGCTCCTGGCAGTATGAGTTCGAGTCACTTCTGGGGTGTGAGTTTTGAGTTGCATATATACCTGGGGACCATTCAGGCTTGTTCGCATTTAAGTTCCTCACGTGTGCCCCAAAGAATGAGGTAATTTTGTAACAAACTTGGTTTGTTGTTTGGAATTATTCAGTACAGACTCTCATAGACATGGGTACCGCGTAGTTTTGAAAGTTTGGAGTCAGACGTTAGTCGACCTGACTCAAGCAGAGAAAGGTCATCCGTCCAGGGATTAGCTGTTAACATTACAAGATGGCCGCCGCCTTTGTCGTAAACCAACATATAATGAATTATTTAACAAAATTCAGTAATTTAGAGAAATTCAAGTTTTCATTCAAATTGTATTCAATGATATACCTGTTCATGTATCAAGAGTATTCTCAATTGTTAGAATAATGAGTAAGTCACAGTCAGTGACGTCAGTAGGAGAGGACTAGTCTAGGATGCAGATGAATCTTGACCACCCTGGGTCAAGGGTCACCAATGCCCTCCCTATTTAGTAATCCACAAAGTTCAAATAACCATATTGTAATTGGAAATAGCCGTTCCCTATGATGCCTGTACGATTACCATCAGTTTATAAGAGTTCAACCATCTGGGTTGTTCAGTACAACAGAGATTAGTTGTTCAAATTAAATCCTGATTAGTAAATTAGTAACCTGGCGGATTGATACTCCCTAGCTCTCGCTAGTGGTGAGAGAGCTAGGCAGACAGTGTGGGCTTGGCAGCGACTGGGACGGCAACAATCCTCACCTCCCCAAAAGATCAGTACTCCATCAGCTGGTCTCATTAGACAATGTACACTTGCTAAGAGTTGTTATAGGTGAATAGTTTATTTCATGCCTCAATAGGAAGTGTTCAGTTAGGGAGTCATTTTATTTAGTTTTTGTTTAGATTTTGCATAAATAAATGATTAGATTGTTCTCTGTATTTTATTGTTTCCATGAATGATTTTGCATGTCCTTGTCACGTGATCTCCACGAGTCAGAGGTTACTTGGGTCGCAAGCCTAGCAAAGTAAGAGCTAAAATATATATCCCCTTGTTTTCTGTAATTCCCACACTGAACGTAGATTCATCCCTCTTTTTCCAAGTGATTTGGGGATTAAGCCCCAAGGTGTTAATGAATGATTAATCGGTCTAGACCCCGATTAATTGACGCTTCTGGTTAATGGTCTGGTGGTGGCAGCAGAAGGAGATCCTTGAGGTTGCTAGAAGTCTAGTACGACATCATGGGGGCTGTTGAATCTTAGCTGATCGAGCGGCTAAGACCACGTGGCGTGGCACTCGGCTAGAGTAACTATGGGGTCCCTTGGAATTTAGTTGAAGTAAATATAACCGCGGGCGGGTAAAGGACAAGGTAGAGTCAATACTCCACCTCCTGTGTTACAATGGTGCACAACGGTGGTTTCACCAATTTTGTTAGAAATTGATAAAAGCTCATGCGCCAAGCCATTCGGACACGTGTGTAGGTGTTAGGGAGGCCAGCTGTGGGCCCACAAACCAGAATTAGCGGTTCACCCCAACAGTGCAATTGAGTGGGGTTGGCGAATTTTGGGGTCGTGAAGGGCTGATAGGATTATGGATTAGGTAGTAGGTTAGGCTGTTAAGGTTTATTGCGTAAGGAGACCACTTTGAATTGATTGGACTGGGTACTTTACTCGACCCATTGCAATTGATTCAGAGGTGTTGGGAGCCACCATACTCTCAACAGCAGTTCCTTGTGGGCTGTCTGGGCAGATTTATCTGTGGGACACCAGGAGATTTATCCGAGGGGGTTGTTAGACGACCCAAAACGTTAGGAAAAACGGTAAATTCGTGAAGGTGGTTGCGGCTGCTGAGGGACGGGCTACTATACGACCTAGCACCGATTCAATGACTAAGTGATCGCACACTTAGGAGAGGTTGAGTTATTTCTAGTCTAATTGTTGCCGAAAGCAGTGTGCCATTCTGTTAGAATCTAGGTGATCGCAGCCCCTAGGCTAGGCGCGGTGCGGCGAGCCGGTAGGAGCGATTATAGGATTAAGGCGATTGACTCTTTAATTAAGTATAGTTACATTTTTATAATGTATTTCCCCCATATTTGTGTTTTTATAGATGTTAAAGGTTTCCCCTAAATTCAGTTTCCCTATGTTTTAAATTTCCCGATTGTTAAGTGATCTTCCCGGAAAATTAGGCTAAGTCCGTAAAATTATTGTTTCTTTTCCATTTGAAATTAGTCTAAGTCAGAGGCGTGCTTTCTAGAGCATAGTTAATCCTCTTGGCTTAATACTTCATGTCGGTCACTATTGGTACGGTGCGTGAGTTATGTTTTTCAGTGATAGTGGTTTTGTTGTAAATGTTTGACTGATTTCGTGGAAAATTTCTAAGTGTATTTTGGGGTAGAATTTTGTTTAAGTCCACGTCGGTAAATTCTGTTAACTGGAATTAATTAGTATTCGCGGATCACGGGGACGATCCGGGTGTCATTGGGATTCCCTAGTCGATGCGAGTAATGTTTTTCTAGATTTACCATTAGGACGGTACAATTTACAGTTTTTTAGACTTAAGAAAATTTTGTTGGAAACTTAGTTTCTTAGTCCAGCTTGGGCTAGAAACTTTATAGTGAAACTTTATAGTGAAAATTCGAATTTTCATGTCTTGGGTGTGTTCCAGGGTCAGTATTACTCTCTAGTGCATGCAAGGGACGTAATTCTGATCTTAAGCATCAGGCAGTGATAATTAGATTTTTGCAGAATTAAGTGATTTTTTTAGGAAATCGTGTTGTGAAATTTTCAGAGTTCAGTCGTGAGTAAACTCAGTTTTTCGGTGAAAAGTCCATTTAATTAGACAGATGCATGTCCTGGGTGTCTGTATTATTCGCAAGAGCGGGTTATTAACGTAAAACTTGTTATTTTTACTTCAGATTTACAAAGTTGATTTTTAAGCGTTTAAGCGAAATAGCGCGGGACTTGTGTTTTTAGCGCGGCTGAACCCGCTCTTTCAATGATCAGTGGCCACGCTGTTCACTTCAAGTACATCTAGTGTACGAGTACACCATATCATCTTTATTAGCCCATAACGAGTGCAGCGCGATAAGTACTTTATTTTTTTTATTATTTTATATAAATAAGATTCTTTAATTTTTTTTGGGAAGTACACGACTCAGTTTTCTGTTAAAGAATCGCGCATTAGTTCACGATCGGACACGAGTGAGGGGCAGGCACCTTCATTCATTAGTTTCACCTAAGCGATTCTCTCGAATAATCGACGTAGTCGTATTTTTGGAATTTAGATAGTTTTCTTTCGGAAAGAGAGCTGTATTTTTTTTTTTATTTGTGTAGACCTCGGTTGTAGTGAAATTCTGGTAGTGTGAGGTAAATGATTGTTACATGAGGCATGGCGCACCGGGAATTACAGGGAATGTTTAACCCAGACAGGGACCAGTCAGTAGGGACCAGGGGGGTGCACGCTTAGAGGAAGGTACCCCTTCCCATACTTCGGGGGATCTGGTGGACTGCTCAGGTAGCCGAGCTGACCGTACAGGTGGATTCAGTGGGGCTGAGGCGGTGGTGCCACGTATTCTGAGTATGAGTGGGGGATCTAGGGTATCCTTACGTTCCAGTACTGACACGGTGTTAGATATGAGTGGAGAATCATTAGAGGATTCGTGTCATGGGTGCGGGGTCCCGTCTTGGGTTCCCCCACCTACAACATCGATGCCATTCCAACAGGGGATACAGGGTGCTGGACAGGGGACATCATTTAGCGCGGGAGGGCGTCCCGCTCCGTTAAGTATGGAACATGACCAGCGACCTGTTCAATTAGAACTTGAACCAAACTCACTGCAGGAATTACCTCAAGTAACACCACTACCACAACATCCACTTATACCTCACCTATCACTACAACATCAACCCCAAGCCACCCAACCCCAAACTCAACCCCAAACCCAGCCTCTACTCCTATACCAACCTCAACCTCAACCCCAAGCCCAGACCACCCAACCCCAACTCCTATACCAACCCCACCCTCACGCCCTATCCCAACCTCAACCCCAACCTCAACCTCAACTCCTATACCAACCCCAACCTCATGCCCTACCCCAACCTCTAGCCCCCCAGCACTAACCTCAACCCCAACCCCAACTCCAGACCACCCAATACCTACTCCAAACCCAGGTCACTCACACCATACCCCAAGCTCAGGCAACCCATCCCCAACCTCAACCCCTACCCCAACCCCAGAACACCCAATACCTACCCAAACTCCCAAGCCACCCACACCCTACCCCAACCTTAACTCCTATTCCAACCTCAACCCCAACCCCAGACCACCCAATACCTATCCCAACCCCAGACCACTCAATACCTACCCCAACTCCAGGCCACCCACACCATACCCAAACCCCAGACCACCCAACCCCTACCCCAACCCCAGACCACCCAATACCTACCCCAACCCCAGACCACCCAATACCTACCCCAACACCAGACCACCCAATACCTTTCCTAACCCCAACCCCTACCCTAACCCCCACCCCAGACCACCCCATACCTATTTCAACCCCAGGCGCCCCAACCCCAGCCTCAACCCCTATACCAACCCCAGGGGCCACCCACTTTTAGTAGCCTCGCTTCACACACACACAGGGAATTATGAGTCTGATTCCTAAGATGACTCTGCTGACACTCAGAGGTACGGAGTTGCCGTCCAACAAGGTGGAACGCAGCCACCGAGTGGAGGACTGGCTGTGGAAGATGAGTGCGATGCTGGAGGCTGTCCCAGGCTCAAGATAACCTCAAGATAGATGGGGGTTTGCGTGGACGTAGCCGGCCCACTGGCGAGGTTGAAAGAGTTTCGGCACCTGACGACATGGCCTCAGTTTTCAGGGGATTAGGGGACAGGTACAAGGAGAAAGTGTCGGCAGATGAAGCTCAGGTATACCTTCAGTCACTTAAGAGGGACGACTGCAGTACGATCAAAGATTTCGGGACTCTGATTATGAGTAGGGTTGACGACCTTACCCAGGAGCTGGGGTACAATGAGAGTCCGGCGGAACGATTAGCTAAGCAGTTGTTCTGTAGAGCGTTACCTCCTATCATGGGGCCGTTTATAGCTGGGGAGGGAGCGTTGTTAAGTTTTAAGGAACTCGTCCAACATGCCTCCACAGTATTGGACATAGGAATGAGAACAGAGAGGACTGGGGCTCAGTCGTCTCCATATGTTGAGGCGGTACATAAAGACGAAGGGAAAACGATGAATGACTGGAGCGGATCGTCAGGCTGGAAGCAGACCACAGCTGGACGTTCGGGCCACCCTGCACGGGGTACCAACAAGGAACCGTGGGCGTGTTACTCATGTGGGAAGCGCGGACACCTACGGAGGGATTGTCTGGATGTTAGAACGACAGAATGAAAGAAGGTCCCTAGTGATGGTAGGCCTACTTTTGAAGTGAAAGTGGAAGGTGTGAGATTGACAGTTTTTGTTGACACTGGAAGCCAGGCAACTCTAATTAAAAAGTCAGCCTTCAGCGAATTTAAATGTGCACGCCTGAAGCATATTGCAAAGACATTAACAGCAGTCAATGGGGAAAAGATTGATACCGAGGGTCAAGGTACCATTAACTTTGAAATTGGTGGGGAATTGCACCCTCACACATATACGATCGTAGAGAACCTTGATTTTCCTGGTCACATCTTAATGGGGACTGATTTTCATGTCTCGGTTTGATTACTCCTTGTCTGCTCAAAAAGGGGCTAGGAACTGCGGGTTGCAGTTGGGACAGACTTCCTACCCGGTGGAAATGATCGACCATCCCCCAGTTGTAGCTTCAATTAAGAGGAAGCAAAAATATAATGCGCACTATCCAAAAGTGATTTTTAAGTCACTTCCAGACACCGTTAAGAGGTCATGTGCATTGCATGCATTGACCAAACAAAGTTGCCCACCACATTCTGTTAAATTTATTAAAGTAGCCGTGGGACGCCACATCCAACCAGTTACCACCCTTCAGGTTGTTAGGAGATGTGATAGTTTATTAATTCCCCATCATTTAATTGTAGTGCTTGATAAAGGGGCACTCATTCCAGTAGTCAATCTTTCACATAAGAATTTTCGCTTCAGGGCAAGTGATAGGGTTTTTCAGGGAACTATGGTGGATGACACAAAAATCTTTCACCATGAGTCAGCTGAGACGCCAACCATCACAGCACAAAGTAGTGCGTTAAACATGACTGACAATACGACACCATCAAAATTAAAGTATTTCACGTAATGATAAATATTTCACGTTATGATAAATATTTCTCGTAACGTAGAAGATATAGAGAAGTTAATTTCGGCACTCGATTTGCAACATGTTCCACAGGCAGATTGAAAGTTGTTAAGAGGAGTTTTGCGAAATTTCCCTAAGTTGATTGCGACAGAGGATAACCAGATTGGTCTCCTTGATAAGATTGAGCACACCATTCCAACTGGTGATCATTTGCACGTGTACACAAGACAGTGGAGGTTGCCGGAACAGGCAAAGAATATCATCAGGGAGGAGTGCCAGAAAATGTTGAGGCAGGGCGTGATAGAGCCTAGTACGTCACCTTGGCTCTCTTCTGTTGTGTTAGTTCGTAAACCTGATGGTAGTTACCACTTCTGTGTTGACTACCGGAAGGTAAACGAAATAACTAAGGGTGACGTGTATCCGTTGCCCCGAATACAGAAGATAATCGATCAATTTGGTGCTGCAAAGTATTTCTCAACTCTTGACGCGAAATCGGCATATTGGGCATATTGCGGAACAAGATAGGGGACGAAACAGCATTCTCGGATGGTTGGCACACTTATCAATTCCGTAGGATGCCGTTCGGTTTAAAGACAGCGCCTTCGTCATTTCAGAGGGCCACCCCCTCCCCATCCGGCCCGTTGGCGTCGTGAGGGGGCTTGGTGGACGGCTGCTGGAGTGTGATGCTCCGTGGGGAAGTCCTCTGTCCTTTTCTGGCCTTGCACTCCTGCTGCTGTCTTCTCTAATTGTGCCGGATCGATTTTCCTTTTCCTTATGTTTCGTTTTTCTCCCCCCTCTTCTATCGGCTTGTCGTTTCCTGCCGAACTTTTGCTTGTTTTGGATTATTTCTTTGGACTTTCTTCTATTTTGACGCCCGGGTGCTTGAGGAGGCATACTCTTGCACCCGTAGAACTGTAGTACCCAACGTCTCGAGCGAGGGGAACCTTTTACTGTCAATCCCCCTTTCGTCGCTGAACCCGATCTCGGCGGACTGACGGTTCTTAAGGTGGCATTTGTGGGGCGTATACTCACGACGCACCCCTTGGGGTCCCCGGCATGATCGGCGATAGCTTCCTGTTGGGTGTCCTGCCTCTAATTGTGGCTCCATGGTGGGTATGGGGGCACATTCGTGGATGAATTTCTTTCTCTTCGTCTCTATGTCGTTGAATGTTTCCGTTGTACCCTCTCAGGCTCGTGGGGTGGGCGACCAAGCCCCCGAGTCGGCCTGTATTTGAAGACCAGGCTCTGTAGCTCCCGCTGCGTTGGGCCCCGACCTTGCTCCTCCTTTGACCGTTCTGACTTCTTCCCCCAGCTCCCCTCTCTCTTCTGTGGTTGGGTCGAGCCTCCAGCTCCCGGTGGTGACCACTTCGTCCCCTGGTGCGGCTAAGTCTCTCGTTGTGACTACTGCGCATTTTGACCCCTCTCTCTCTAGGGGTTCTCAACGCCGTTCGCGCCCCAGCCGCACTCGCTCGATTCCTTCCTGTGCTGATGCGTATCAGGCCTTGTTTGGTCCTGCTTCATACGCCAAATACTTTGATCTCCTCCATCTTGATTCTGCGCCTCCTGACGATTTCTCCCTCCATCGGCATCTTGTAGATTCCGTGGATGCGTCTGTTACTTTCAACCTCACTCGTCTCGGTACACGTGTCGTTGCTGCTCCTTCTCAGGATGCAGCTTCCCGCTTGGCTGCCTTATCTTGCCTTGGCGAGATCCCTGTTCGGGTCTCCAAGAACGTTCAGATGAATGCCAGTGTTGGCACTATTCTCCTCCCACCCCATGTTGCAACCGGTGTTCGGAATCTGCAGGATTGCCACGATGATATTTGGCATATCCTTGATACCCAAGGCCATTCTGTCCTCCAGGTTGACTCGTTTACTCGTCCCCCTCGTGGTCGTCGCCGTCAACCCCTTAGCGTTGTGAAGATCACCTTTGATGGTAGGACCCTTCCATCCTCTGTCATTCTTGCTGGTGCTAGGTGCTCTGTCCAGGAGTATATTCCTTCTTCTCGACTTTGTAACAAGTGCTGGAGGTTTGGGCATGGTGCCCTCCGCTGCTCTGGGACTGTCTCTCTCTGTCCTTTGTGTGGGGGTGAAGGTCACTCTAAGTCGGAGTGCACTTCTCCCCAAGCTTGCTGCCTCAACTGCGGTGAGGCCCATCCTACCTTCTCCCGTGCCTGTGTCCATTACAAGCTTGAGGCAGCCGTCCTCAACCTGAAGCACCTGGAGCGTTTATCTTTTCCTGAGGCGAGGCGCCAGGTTCGCCGGCTCCCGCCTTGTACTAACATCTCTTATGCTCGCGTGTTGCGCTCTTCCTCTCCTCGTCCTTCCCCCCTTCCTCAGACTCTCAACCGTTTCCAGGCCTTGGACCCTGATACACCCACTGCCCCCTCCTCTGTCCCTTTGTGTTCTGTCCCGAGGGGTCCCCCTCCTGGTCCTCTGTCTGGGGTTCCCCTTCTTTCTACCCGGTCTGTCATGTCTCCTGTGTCTTCTTCCTCGCCCCCCTCCGATCCTCCTTCCCATCCTCTTCCTCCATCTATCGGCTCTCCCCGCCGCCTGTCGGTGCAGGCGGATGTCCATCGCTCTCCTAACGGCCGTCGTGTGTGCTCTCGTTCAGCTTCTCCTGTTGAGACACTGGAATCCGTTGCCCGGTACGTAGTTGCTGGGACACCAGTCTCTTTAAGTCAGAAGCGTAAGCCTGGCTCCTCTCCTGCCTCCTCCCCGGAGGGTAAGAAGGCTTCGCTTTCTTCCTCAGCTCCTACTTCTGGCTCTGTTGCTTCTTCCCCTCCCGTTTCAGTGATTGCGCCCCCTGTTCCTGCTATGGAGGTTTCTTTGGCCCCCGCTTCCCTTTCGGTTGCTGCTCTTGCTGGGGTGCGCTCCCCTCTTTCTACTCCCCCTCATCCTGCTGCTGTCTTTGACTGCTCCTCTCCGTTGTCTCCTCCTCCTCCTCCTCTGGACCCCGCCCGCCCACCTCTGATCTGTTCTCCCGTTTCCTTCCCTCCGTCTTTGCTCAGTTTACCCATGCCCCCTAACCCTGACTTTGCTGACCCTGATCCCGACCCTGATATTCTTTAACATACTTTATTGCTCTTTCACCTTTGTTTCTTCCTTGTTCTCTGTTTTTGTCCTTTCTCTTTTCGTCGTTGTCCATTCTTCAATGGAACGTTCGAGGTTATTACGCCAATTTCCTCGAACTCCAACTTCTGATTTCTCGGTTTTTGCCCCTTTGTGTCTGTCTCCAGGAGCCGATGCTTGGTGCTCGTCCTGGTCGTTTTCGTGGCTATTCCTTTCTCTCCCCCCCCCCCCCAGCCGTTGCTGGGGCTTCTAATTCTTCTGCTCTCTTGATTCGTGCTGATGTTCCCTTTGTTCCTTTACTTTTTCCTTCGCCTCTCCATTGTTCTGCTGCTCGTATCTTTGTGGGGAAATGGTACACAGTTTGTTCCATTTATCTTCCCCCGAGTGTCCCGCTCTCTCTTCCTGATTTGAAACACCTCCTACACTCCTTGCCGGAGCCTGTGCTCCTGCTGGGTGACTTCAATTGTCGTCATTCTCTTTGGGGTGACGTTCTGACGAGTACCCGGGGTCGCCTTCTTGAGCCGTTTCTCCTCTCTTCTTCCCTGTCTCTTCTGAATTCTGGTGAGCCCACTCATTTGGACTCTCGGACTCGCACCCTTTCTTGTCTTGATCTTTCTCTCTGCTCTTCTTCTCTTTACTTAGATTTCACGTGGCAGGTTCTTGATGACCTCCATGGAAGTGATCATTTCCCCATTCTTGTTTCCTTTTTCTCTTTTCGCCCTTCCCTCTCTTTCCCTAGGTGGCAGTTTGCTAAGGCGGACTGGACCCTATTTACCCTCAGTGCTGCTCTCTCTGACCTCTCCCTTCTGCCTCTCTCTCGCGCTCTCTTCCTTTTTCATGACACTGTCTTCAACGCTGCCCTCCGCTCTATTCCTCGCTCTTCCTCTCGGGGTCCATGGAAGTGCGTTCCCTGGTGGAATGCGGACTGTGCTCGGGCTGTCCGCTGTAAGCGTGCAGCCTGGAAGAGGCACCGCCGTAGGCAGACGACCGATTCTTTTCTTTTCTTTCGGAAAGCGAGTGCGGTGGCCCGTAGGGCCATCCGTACGGCTAAACGTGAATGTTGGGCATCATATGTCTCAACAATTACGTCCGAAACCCCTCTGACCCAGATCTGGAAGCGTATCCGCAAGATAGCGGGTAAGTTCGTTCCTGATGTTTCATCGGTCCTTCATCTTCATGATACTCTTGTGGCGGACCCGTTGCAGGTCGCTTCCGAACTGGGTTCCCACTTTTCTTCTGTTAGCTCTGGTCTTCATCTTCCCCAATCTTTCCTTCTTCGTAAACCTGTCCTTGAGTCTCGTCCTTTAGATTTCTGCACTCATCTTCAGCTTCCCTATAATGATCCCTTCTCTCTCTCTGAACTTCGTTCTGCCCTGGCCCTCTGCGGTTCTACGGCGGCGGGCTCCGATGGTATTCATTATGAGATGCTTCGCCATCTCCCTCCGTGCACGTCTCAGTATTTACTGAGTCTGTATAATCGGATCTGGGAGTCGTCGTCAGTCCCTGAGGACTGGCTCGATGCCGTTGTCCTCCCTGTTCGCAAACCGGGGTCTCTGGGTACTTCCCCTAAGGACTTTCGCCCTATTGCTCTCACAAGTTGTGTCTGCAAACTCTTTGAACGTATGGTTAACGTTCGTCTGCTGTGGTTCCTGGAACACCATCACCTCCTCTCCCCTTCTCAATTTGGTTTCCACAAGTGCCGCAGCACGACAGATGTCCTGGTGAACTTGGAGGTCTATATTCGTACTGCTTTTGCTGCGAAGACCTCCGTTGTTGCCGTCCTTTTTGACCTGGAAAAGGCTTACGACACCACTTGGCGATATCATATTCTATCTCAACTTCATTCTTTTGGCCTTCGTGGTCATCTCCCTCTCTTTCTCCGCAGCTTCCTCTCTCGTCGTTCCTTTCGGGTGCGCCTTGGTACCACTCTCGCTGCCTCTTTTCAGCAATACGAAGGTGTGCCCCAGGGTAGTGTTCTGAGCACTACTCTTTTTCTGGTTGCCCTCAATGGTCTTCTTTCCTCTCTTCCTTCTGGTGTCTTCTCCGCCCTCTATGTCGATGATCTTACCCTTTGCTGTCAGGGTGATGATTCGCCTCTCCTTCAGCGCCGGCTTCAACTTGCAATTGATGCCGTGTCGTCTTGGGCCACCGATCATGGCTTCAAGTTCTCTACTTCTAAGACTTGTGCCATGACTTTTACGCGGAAACGGGTCGTTCTTCGTCCCTCTTTGTCACTTTATGGTCATCCCCTTGAATACAAAGATTCCACGAAGCTTTTGGGGTTATTCCTTGACACTCGTTTGTCTTGGTCTCTCCATATCTCTTACCTCCGTGTTGAGTGTTCTAAAGCTCTTACCCTCCTTCGGGTCTTGTCCAATAGTTCTTGGGGGGCAGATAGGCGCACTCCCCTTGCTTTACATTCCTCTCTCGTCCTGTCTAAGCTCGATTATGGTTGCCCTGCTTACTCGTCTGCTTCTCCTTCTACTCTTCGCCGTCTTGATGCTTTGCACCATACTGGGTTGCGCCTCAGTTCTGGTGCCTTTCGTTCGACTCCCATCCTTAGCTTGTATGTTGACACTGGCTTCCTGTCTCTCCAGGACCGCTGTGATCGCTACTCTCTTCGCTATCTTGCACGGTCCTTGCAACATCCTTCCTCTCGCCTCTGTCGTGCTTTAACTTTTACCCCTCCTGCGGTTCCTGTTCCTCTTCACCACCTCCCTCTTTCTGTCCGGTTATCTCGCCTACAGGATTCTCTTTCCGTTCGTATTTCTGATGTTTCTCCTCGTGTTGTTCCTTCTTTGCCCCCGTGGAGAGTTCCTCTTCCGCGGTTTTGTACATCCTTGACCCGTATCACTAAAGCTTTTACCCCTCCTAAAACGCCTTTTCCTCGAGCACTTTTCTTCTCACTCCCGCTCCTTTTCTGTCTTCACCGATGGGTCTAAGTCTGCGGATGGTGTTGGCTACTCTGTTGTTTTTCCTGATCGCACTTATGTGTCGCTTACCTCCGGAGACTAGCATCTTTACAGCGGAGCTTTATGCTATTCTCTATGCTCTTCGTCTCCTGCTTTCTCGTTGTCAGTCTTCCTTTGTAGTTGTTGTTGACTCTCGTAGTGCCCTCATGGCTCTCGGGTCCTTTAATCTGGTTCATCCAGTAGTTGTCGAGATCCAGCATTGGCTGTTTCTTGTTCACAGTAAATTTAAGTCGGTTGAGTTTTGTTGGGTTCCCAGCCATATTGGTGTGTCTTTAAATAAGCGTGCGGATGCTGCCGCCAAGGAAGCTGTCCTATCTTGTCCCATCTCTCGTAAAGGTATTCCATATTCCGACTTTTACCCGGTTATCCATTCCTCCGTCCTTACCCGTTGGTAGGCTTCTTAGTCGTCTGTTACTGGTAACAAACTACGTACTCTTAAATGTTGTGTTTCCTCGTGGCCGTCCTCCTACCACCGTAACCGGCGTTGGGAAACGGCTCTGGCGAGGTTGCGTATTGGCCATACTCGCTTAACCCATGGTCACTTGATGGAGCGCCGCCCTGCTCCTTATTGTCCTAGTTGCATTGTCCCTCTTACGGTCGTGCATGTCCTTCTTGAATGTCCTGACTTCCAGGACGAGCGTGTGTCTTGCTTTCCAACCGCCCCTCGCGGTCACCTGTCCCTCAACAGAATTCTTGGTGACTCGGATACTTTTGATATCGTTCGCCTTATGCGTTTTTGTTCCCGTATTGGCATCCTTGGTGATATTTAGTGCCCTCTGATTATTCTGCACATTTGATGGTGCTACATAGCCTTCCCGGTTTGGTGCCTTCTTTTGATAATTACTTACTTACTTCAGAGGGCCATCAACTTCATTTTAAACCCAGTCTTGGGATGGTATTCATTAGCGTACCTGGATGATGTTGTGATATATTCCAGGACGTTTGAGGAACACCTACAAGACTTAACTGAGACTTTGATTTTGTTAGATCGGGCAGGTTTCAAGCTTAACGTTCAGAAATGTACCCTGGCAGCCCAGACATTCAAATTTCTGGGGTTCCAGGTGTGCCCAGACGGTATTCGACCTGACCCAGACTCTTGCCATGCCATTGCTAACATGCCTACTCCGAGGACAGTAAAGGAAGTGCGTAGGTTTTTGGGGGCGGCCGGATATTTTCGTCATCACATTGAAGGTTTCGCTGGCATTTCAGCAACCGTGACTGATCTGACAAAGAAGAATACGAAGGTTGTTTGGAAACCTGAACATGACGAAGCCTATCGGAAACTGAAGGACAAAAATAATTACGACACCGGTACTGGTCATTCCTGATTTCGATAAAGAGTGGGAGGTGCTCACTGACGCCACCGGTATAGCTGTTGGCGGGTGCCTAATTCAGCGAGATGCGGATAATTTCCTCTATCCGGTAGCCTATTTCAGTAGAAAGGTCAAGGGACCTGAAGTTCGATATTCGGCTATGGATCGGGAGGCACTGGCGCAACCCGTTCTCGCACTTTCGTATAGTCAATATTGACTTATTAAATACGTGCATATGTGACATACTTAACATACTAGTTTACCTTGAAAAGCTTCATAGAAAACACGGACCTTACCTAACCTTCTTAGTATGTTAAGATAAGCATCTTATCGCTTCGTAATTACGATTATTACTTAACCTATTATAGGTATAGGTTAAGTAATAATTGTAATTACGAAGCAATAAGATGCTTATCTTAACATACTAAGAAGGTTAGGCAAGGTCGGTGTTTTCTATGAAGCTTTTCAAGGTAAACTAGTATGTCACATATTCACGTATTTAGTAAGTCAATATTGACTGTAAGAAAATGTGAGAACGGGTTGACTGGCGATAATAGAGTCAGTTAGGTGTTTCGAGCCATACCTATTTCAGCGTCATTTTGTAATTTACACAGACCATCGAGCGTTAACTCATATATTTAAAAAGCGCACTAAATGCCCACGAATGTCACGCTGGTCTCACGAACTTTCAGCCCACTCATTCCAGATTTTGTATAAGCCTGGTCCAGCACATGTTGTGCCAGATACCTTGAGTAGAAATATCGCGTCAGTTAAAATTAATCTACATATTGAAACCATTCCATCAGTTAAAATGAGAGAATACCAAATGAGCGAGCCTGGGTGGAAAGAGATTATTGAGTATTTGGAAGGGGAAAAATACCCTTCAAAAAAACGAAAATTACCTGTTCATAATTTTGAAATATAACAGGGCGTCCTGTATTACGTAAATAGTCAAAAAGATAGGGCAGAGGTAATTAATTATGTGAAGGCATGTCCTCATTGCCAGAGGAGGAAAGGTACCCTTAAGGTACAAGCCTCACTTCAGGAATTTCCTGAAATTCGTGAACCATTAGATCGTGTGGGGGCCGATTTGATTGACTCACACCACAGTCATTTGGGTAACAGATACGTGTTGGTAGTAGTTGACCATCTGTCTAGGTACACTACACTAGTTGCATTACCTCAGAAGGATTCTTGTACGGTTGCAGATTCGTTCTTGCGCAGGGAGCCGGTCGGCCGAGCGGACAGCACGCTGGACTTGAGATCCTGTGGTCCCGGGTTCGATCCTGAGCACCGGCAAGAAACAATTGGCAGAGTTTCTTTCACCCCTATGCCCCTGTTACCTAGCAGCAAAATAGGTACCAAGGTGGTAGTCAGCTGTCACGGGCTGCTTCCTGGGGGTGGAAGCCTGGTCGAGGCTTCCACCAGGCCCCGAAATCATCTCAAGAAGGTTCGTTACTGTATTCAGACCTCCTAAAGTTTTAGTCTCTGACGGGGGTCAAGAATTCAATAGAAATATATTTAGGGAAGTTTGAAGAATTTTAGAGACAACTTTGGCTCTTACAACAGCCTACCACTCACAAGCAAACGGCATGACGGAACGGACTAATCGTTCAGTCAAGGATATGCTTGCAATCCTTGCTGAACATGATGCAAACTCTTGGGATGAACACTTACCCTATGTTCAGTTTGCTTTGAATACTGTCGGGAAACCGACACACACACACAACCACACACACAAATAACAGTCTCTCCTAGTCTATACTCCCTTCAGGATGGAAAATGGGAGACTCCGTGACGTCATCGAAGTCATCGTATATTTACATTATGAAACATTGTTAATAGACTAGTTTAGTCTCTAAAGTTAACAAAAAAGTAATCAATAAGATTGAATATAATTATTTACATCAAATAGTAGCTAGGTTCCCTTGTTAATATAAAATTACTTTGAGTGAAGAACCAGAGCATAAGAGCGTCACCCCGAGAGGGAGGCCCGCTCCACATACACAACATAACAACAAACAGGGGACCAGCCTACCACGCTATCTTAACTGGTATAAACAGCTAGACACCCCATTTACGTGTCAACACCAGCTATACAGCTTAACAACATCACAACAACGACTGTATCCGTCTACCATGTATTGTATATTATTCAAGTGCACTGTTTAATATGAATATGTAGATGGTTATATCGTAGGACATCCCCAAATACAACGTACGTGTACCCCATTACAGCCCTCACAGTTCATACCATACCTGTAATTGATATGTTTAGGGAACTTTGATTAATTCCTTGCATCCCATACAGGTAAATTGTGAGAGGAGCATCAAGAATCTGTGCAGACAGTTGGTTCATACACATAATTAACTACTTGTTTGCCAAGCCTTGTCCTTCCCACCAGCCGCCATTACGTGGCACATAGAGGCAGGGCCACACCCATCTTGAGGCTACACCTACACGCCTTACTAGGCCCATTCTACTGGCTCAGCTAAGACATTTTAGTATAGCAGTAGCAGTAGTTATAATTAATTACTTATAATGAAGTAGATTAGACCACTACATGTGAAATAACTGAAATAATAGTTTTAAAGGTAAACAATTGGTAGTTTAAGAAGGACCCATAACATAGTGGTTTAGGCTACCAATTGTCCCTCCCAATAGTGTGTAAGAAGATTTCAGGCAGTTTACCAGTACATACAGTCCACTTAATTAATACTTACTTACTAAGAAAATAAATAAGACATAACTTTATTTTATTAAATCAATTTGAAAAAGAGAGTATAGCTGCCTGGAATTTTCCCCACAATATTTGGTCCTTCGAACCAGATTATATTTAGTTCTTTGAACTAGATATTATACATACATATAGTGATAGTGCAATATTACACACATTATAGCAGGAAGACACTGCTATATTTTTTGCATTTTCTAGCCTAACTTTTCAATCTCATAGCAAACAGAACTTACAACAAGTACTATTATTGTTCTGACAGTACCAAAGGAACAATTGTGCTTTTTTCATTTCATTACAAGAGGTTGATAAGAGGCTACTTTACTTATAAGTTACTTATATATGTTTTTTTGTAATTATTGCATTATTATTGCCATTACTGTAACATTTACTGCATGCCACATCATTTACTACTAATTCTTGCACAAGGGTAGAACATTTTAGGCTGGTGTTGTACAGCAACCTAGTCTAATTTATTGTGCTAACCTGGTGTAAGGGTAAGAATTTTACACTTGTCTAGAGTTGAACACATATTACAACCTAGCAAGTACATATTTTTATGCAGTATTTAAGACAACCCGAGTTGTGTTGTCAATATGATATCAATATAACATTAGTACAATTTAACTATAATCATTTCACCTTTGAGTGTTAACCTGTGTCTCTGTACCAACCAAGAGTGATAATGATGGGCTAACTTGCGGATACCAGCATTGATACAGGTCTACCACTCAAATTATAATGTGTATGATTTTACAGTGTATATTTAAATATAGTCTATACGACTAACAAGTACTTCCAAGATGTCTACTGTCAAAAATGTCGAAATAACCCTCACAGGATTGAGGGATCATTTATCACGGCAGATTAGCACATGTGAAGACATGAGTAAACAAACTCCAGTTAACTATGTAGCATTGGAAAATTATCTTAAGCTTACACGGAACAAATATGACCGTGTGTTGCAACAAATGAAAGAATATCAAGTTTTACTTCAGAATACCAGTGTTGGTGGAGTAACATTACAAGATGTTATACAAGAACATTCCGATTATGAAGATACAATGTTTACACAGTTGCAATACTTTGATAATATCATACATGCCCATAAAACCAATATAAATATTGTAACCACAACTTCCCAGAAACAGACAGCACCAGAAGTCAAATTGCCATCACTTAGTTTACCAACTTTTTCTGGAAGAGAAGACGAGAGTTGGGACGGTTTCTGGAGCAAATTTGTCGATTCTGTGGATTCTAATGCTAATGTGCCAAAAACAACAAAGTTTACATACTTACAGAGTGTCTTGAAGGATGAAGCGTATCAGGTAGTCTGTAATCTAAATCACACAGATGATGATTATGACAATGCAGTGCAACTCCTGAAAGATAATTACGCTAAACCTGAAAGGACTATCAGAATTCTAACACAGAGACTGTTAGACATTAAACCTCCAAATAATACTGCAGTCTCACTCCAAACCTTCAGATTGGAGCTTGAGTCCATGCTCAAGGCACTTAAAAATAAAGTGAACCTGGATGAGTCAGACTGGATAATACAAGTCCATATGACACGGAAATTACCCAGGGACATACTGGATAAGTTGTTTGTATTAGTAGGTAAGTCATCCTTGACTGTAAATGAGATTACAAAGGGTTTACAAACCATCATAGAACGAGAAAGAGTTAATCCAGAAGAAAAAACATCTAAACCCACATCTGCTACTAATAGTAAACAACAGAGTACAAACAGTGCTCCAAACAAAGCTAAAACATCTTCCCCCTCCACAAAGTGGAATCAGGGCAGTGTAGGAACATATGCAGTTGGTCCCTCCAAACCTACAGTTAACGCGTCACCCAAAACGGTGACTCCTCAAGATACTGTTAATGTCTGGAGACCATGTGTGTTTTGTGAGCAATCACATTCCATGTACAATTGCAGACGCTACCCTGATCGTGCAACACGCATAAAACGACTCAAGGAGTTACATAGATGTAGCAAGTGTATAAGGGAACATCATCCCGACAATTGCACAACAGCAATGCGCATCTGCACTAAGTGCCATAAGGGTCAACATCATACTGCACTTTGTGGGGACACAAGTATAAAGTCTCCCAAACCACAGGAGGAGGAAGGAGCTACAGCATCAGTAAAGCTTTGTACTGTGTTACCTGACATAAGTGTCTTCACAACCAGGTCTAACCATAAATCAGCTCTACCTACTGCACGATTGATCATTAGAAGTCTCATTGGCAGTCTCCGTGGTGTAGTGGTAAGACACTCGCCTGGCGTTCCGCGAGCGCTTAGTCATGGGTTCGTATCCTGGCCGGGGAGGATTTACTGGGCGCAATTCCTTAACTGTAGCCTCTGTTTAACGCAACAGTAAAATGTGTACTTGGATGAAAAAACGATTCTTCGCGGCAGGGGATCGTATTCCAGGGACCATAGGATTAAGGACTTGCCCGAAACGCTCCGCGTACTAGTGGCTGTACAAGAATGTAACAACTCTTGTATATATCTCAAAAAAAAAAAAAAAAAAAAAAAAGAAATGGAAAGAATAAAGCCACCGTACGTGGATTATTTGATCAAGGGTCCCAACTGACCTTTATATCCAAGGAGTTGGTAGATAAACTGAAACTTACACCTGTAGAGGAGACACGGATAAACATAAAAGGATTCCTGACTAACTCGGGAGCCCGAACTTACGGGGTAGTACGACCCACAGTACGACTAGGAGGTTATGTACGAAAAGTACCAGCACTAGTAGTAAATAGATTTCCAACAGACCTGTATATAGAAGGTCTAGGAACAACAGCCAAATTCCTGGAAGAAAAGGGAATTCCTTTGGCTGATAACATTACATCGGACAACCTTTCCGATATTGGAATCCTTATGGGATCAGATGTCTACCATAAGTTTATCATAGGAAAGGAAGATTACCACGGTATGAACGTGTTACCATCTGCAGGTGGCTATTTACTAACAGGCCCAGTATTACGGCTAAAACAACCCGCACCTGTGGATCACCAACATGCCAACACAGTAATGGTTACATGACTAGGAGAACAGTCTCCACTGCAATTCAGAGACATTTCCGAGGATGAGCTTGATCCCCCAGTATATAAGTTATGGGACCTGGCAACTCTCGGCATTGTCCCTGAACAACCTAGTCCAGATGATGACTGGACTTATAAACAATACCTGGACTCAGTTATCTACAAAGATAATCAGTACTGGGTCAGGTTACCATGGAAGCTGAATCACCCTCAGCTACCCATCAACTACTTCATGGCACAAAATCAATTAAGATCACAGGTGTTACGTTTACAAAGACAACCTGAGAACTTGAAGTTGTACCATGAAATAATACAGAAGCAGCTCGATGACAAATTTATCGAAGTTGTAACAAATGATAACCCAAAGGAAGGACATTATCTGCCACACCACCATGTACAGAAGGATTCTGCGACTACCCCACTACGGATAGTATTTAATTGCAGTGCTAAGATGGGGCAGAATAGTGTTTCGTTAAATGATTGCCTTCAAACAGGCCCAAGCCTAACACAAAGGCTTTATGACGTGCTGTTAAAGTTTCGTATAGGGACTTATGCATATACGGCCGACATTAGCAAGGCATTCCTTAGGGTAGGTCTTCAAGAAGAAGACCGGAACTACACAAAGTTCCTATGGATTAAGGATCCTAATGATCCAAACAGTGAAATAATCACTTATCGGTTTGCGTCTGTTTTGTTCGCAGCCACAAGCTCACCATTTCTGCTTCAAGCTACCTTGGATACGCACTTGAAGAAGTCCAATAGCCCGAACAAGACAGAAATTAGCGAGAACCTGTATGTGGATAATTTTCAAGGAACAGCCAACAGTGAAAGTAAGCTGTTGGACATATACCATGAGGCCAATCGAGAATTAATGGGAGCCAATATGCCTCTCCAGTCTTGGGTCTCTAACAATGACAAATTAAAACAACTGATCACAACTGAATTTCCCGACTACCAAGTACCCGAGATGACAAAGGTACTAGGTGTCCAATGGAACACAACAACCGATCAGTTGACAATCAAGTCAGTGGAGACAGATACCACTAACTTAACAATGAGAAAATTGCTATCACAAGTCAGCAAACCCTTCGACCCATTAGCCTTATTAAGTCCAATACTAATTAATGGGAAGATGATAATACAGGAATGTTGGCAACAAAAGATAGGCTGGGATGATCTTCTAACACCTGCCCTACAAGAAAAATGGCAAGGGTTAGTGAAAGATTTAAGTATCCTAGAGTCTGTCAAGTTCCCTAGGAACACAACAGTAAATGAAAAGGAACCAATTAAGTTGCATGTATTTTGTGATGCCTCAGGAAAGGCTTATGGTACAGTAGCTTACCTGGTCTCAAATGGGCAAGCCAATTTGCTCACATCAAAGGCCAGAGTGGCACCTTTAAAGAAAAGATCACTGCCACAACTGGAATTAACAGCCTTACTGCTAGGTGTAAGATTGGCTCATTATCTGATCAAGGCTTTAAGCCACATCCACTTTAAAGAAACAGTAGTATGGTCAGATAATGAGGCAGTGCTACAGTGGGTTAAAAACAATAACAGTAAGAATCCTTACGTGAGTAACCGCGTTAAGGAAATACGAGAGTTGTCAGCAGGGTATAAACTAAGATATGTACCTACTAAAGAGAATCCAGCTGACTATCTCTCCCGAGGCCTGACTTTACGGCAATTAACAAAGGCAGAGATGTGGTTCAATGGACCTCAGTGGCTAATCAGCGACCAGTGGCCTGAACAAAAGCCACAAGTCATTGTGACCAATGTCACTGTTCCCACTGAGAACCCGGAACTACCTCAGACTTTGGTAATTGATCCTGCTCGGTACTCTGAACTGAACAAACTTGTAGGTGTCACCCAAGTAGTGTTTGATTTTCTAAAGAAAATAGGAATCAAGCATAAATTCCCTAGTGCCTTAAGGTACTGGGTTAAAAGAGCTCAGACCGACACATTCGGGACAGAAATTGACAATGTTCCTAAGAAGCTACAACATGATCTGGGTCTCTGGTTAGACACTGACAATTATAACTTGATAAGATGCGGAGGACGCTTACAACATGCTGACATAGATCTGGAAGCAAAAAATCCAATATTGCTCCCTCGTCACCACATAGTAAGCAAACTAATTGTGTTACATATACACAAATACTGCACTCTGCATGGTGGGGTATTAGATACTCTCACAGAATTAAGACAACAGTACTGGCTACCCCAAGGTAGACAGACAGTAAAATCCATAATTAAATCCTGTGTTGTATGCCGGAGATACGATGCCAGAGTGTGTCCATATCCTGGCCCTCCTCCACTTCCGAAGGAACGAGTCGTACATATTCATCCTTTTGAGACAACAGGAGTAGATTTCACAGGAGCACTAACACTGACAGGCACTAAAGACAAGAAACCAGTAAAGGCCTATATCTGTCTTTTTACTTGTGCCACAACAAGGGCAGTCCATCTAGAAGTGACTCCCGATATAAGTGCCGAAGCATTCTTACAGGCTTTCCGCAGGTTTGCTTCACGTAGATCTTGTCCCAAGTTAATGATTTCAGACAATGGGTCCAACTTGGTGGCAGGGGAAGCATGCCTGAGGAAAATCTGGACACACCCCAAGGTACGCACAGCCCTAACTCAACGGCAGTGCTATTGGAAATTCATACCTCCCAGAGCACCATGGCATGGAGGCTTCTATGAACGGATGGTTGGTACGGTGAAACGGTCTTTACGGAAAACCCTACACCGCCAAAGGATTGACCTTCAGGAGCTTCAAACAGTAATCATAGAAATAGAAGCACGAGTTAACAACCGACCACTTACCTACCTCTCTGATGATGCTTTGCAGCGTGAACCATTAAGTCCAGCTCATTTGATGTATGGGAGACCTCTCAAAACACTTGTGTCCCTTACGGATGAGGAACCAGAGGATCCTTCATATGTCAAAGAGAGTGATTTGGTTCAACGTTTCAAACATCTTTCAGGGGTGATAAGTCGGTGGAATGACGTATGGACTCGTGAATACCTTACAGCTCTGAGGGAGTATCATTACGGGGCAAACAATCCCTATAACAGAATTAACTTGAACCCTGGTGACATAGTTCTGGTGGATAGTGACGGACCACGCTCTGAGTGGCCTATAGGAGAAATAGTCTCTGTTCATCCAGACAGCCAGGGCATCTTGAGAATAGTGAAAGTAAAATGCAAAGGCAACACTACTCTCAAAACTTTAGAGAAATTAGTACCTTTAGAACTGGCCAGGAAAGAAGACGTACAACGACTTCCAGCACCCGATACGCCAGTACGGGACATACGTCCCCAACGGACTGCTGCACAACAATGTAAACTCAAATTAAAGCAGCACTATAATTCTGAGGGAGAAGAATAAAGTGATCGCAGTCCTTACCGGGACTTCGACCCGTGTTCTGCCCCCTGGGAATTATGTCGGGAAACCGACACACACACACAACCACACACACAAATAACACAGTCTCCCCTAGTCTATACTCCCTTCAGGATGGAAAATGGGAGACTCCGTGACGTCATCGACTCCGTGACGTCATCGAAGTCATCGTATATTTACATTATGAAACATTGTTAATAGACTAGTTTAGTCTCTAAAGTTAACAAAAAAGTAATCAATAAGATTGAATATAATTATTTACATCAAATAGTAGCTAGGTTCCCTTGTTAATGTAAAATTACTTTGAGTGAAGAACCAGAGCATAAGAGCGTCACCCCGAGAGGGAGGCCCGCTCCACATTCACAACATAACAACAAACAGGGGACCAGCCTACCACGCTATCTTAACTGGTATAAACAGCTAGACACCCCATTTACGTGTCAACACCAGCTATACAGCTTAACAACATCACAACAACGACTGTATCCGTCTACCATGTATTGTATATTATTCGAGTGCACTGTTTAATATGAATATGTAGATGGTTATATCGTAGGACATCCCCAAATACAACGTACGTGTACCCCATTACAGCCCTCACAGTTCATACCATACCTGTAATTGATATGTTTAGGGAACTTTGATTAATTCCTTGCATCCCATACAGGTAAATTGTGAGAGGAGCATCAAGAATCTGTGCAGACAGTTGGTTCATACACATAATTAACTACTTGTTTGCCAAGCCTTGTCCTTCCCACCAGCCGCCATTACGTGGCACATAGAGGCAGGGCCACACCCATCTTGAGGCTACACCTACACGCCTTACTAGGCCCATTCTACTGGCTCAGCTAAGACATTTTAGTATAGCAGTAGCAGTAGTTATAATTAATTACTTATAATGAAGTAGATTAGACCACTACATGTGAAATAACTGAAATAATAGTTTTAAAGGTAAACAATTGGTAGTTTAAGAAGGACCCATAACATAGTGGTTTAGGCTACCAATTGTCCCTCCCAATAGTGTGTAAGAAGATTTCAGGCAGTTTACCAGTACATACAGTCCACTTAATTAATACTTACTTACTAAGAAAATAAATAAGACATAACTTTATTTTATTAAATCAATTTGAAAAAGAGAGTATAGCTGCCAGGAATTTTCCCCACAAATACTGCCATCCACCAATCAATTAACACCCAACTCCTTCATTTGTTTACTGGTCATTCATGCAATTTCCCCTCAGGTCTGCTTAACAGACATAATATTGCGTACGGGGAGGACTATCCTTCAGAGGTCCTTGGAAAAATGAGAAATGCTTGGAATATGGTGGCTGAAGCGTCCAAGGAAGCACGGAATCGTTATGCTCATTTTTATGACAAGAAAGTGCGCCCTCTAGAGTTGAAAGAAGGTAGCGTCGTGTTGAGAGTGAATGAGGCTGCGCCCGCCAATCAGAGTAGGAAACTAGCTCCTTGGTGGCGGGGTCCGTATAGAGTAATTAAAAGAGTGTGGCCAGTTAATCTTGTCATAAAAGGAGTATTCGAGGACCAGGTGGAAAGGACAATACATGTAAATAAATTAAAACGATATCATGCTAGAGAGGAATTAGAACTGCCTTCAGCGAGTCTAGTTCCAGACTCAGCAGGGCTGACTCATGGCTTCACCGACGAGTCAGGGGATGAGGATGACCCTCTGTCATCTCTCAGTAGTCAGGTGCAGTCTCGCCACCCTATGGGGGACGAGATCTCGCTCTATACAGTAACAGTAGAGTAACTTCGTTAGTTAGTATAAATTAGTATTCATTAGATTTTTCTGTAGAGGCAATGATGTGAATTATTACTTATACTTAACTCTGGTAGCAGCTTTTACCGTGCTCTGGGGTTCCACCTTCCATCAAACCCAGAGTTATATCTATGTTTCCGCTATGTTCTGTCTGTCTGTTCCCAGGTCTGATTGGTACACGGAACCAGCTGTTGCAGCCACACGTGAACCCTTGTCTGTAAAGACCAAGGGGCTGAGGCACGTTACACAAAGCCCTCCCCCCACCAGACCCAGCAACCCACACATCAGTTACTTTGGGGTGGGTGACTGTCCAAGAGTCACCCGGCCAATGCCTCACGTCACTAACGAGGTTGTCAGGGCCAGCGAGCTGTCCACATTGAAGCAGCCACCGGATGTCAACGTCTAACACCGTGGGTAGCTGTCTCGAGGTTCCTCGAGACTACCCACCTGCTGCGTCGTCAAGACTGCAGCCATACCAGCAATGCTGGAGGAGAGGTCAAGAGAATGGGCGAGCCAGTAGCAGTACTCAAAAGTTTTCGCCGGAAGATTAATGAATACGTCGTCTGAAGTAACAAGGAAGTGGAACTAAGGTTGTCACAGGTGGAAGACACGGGCTCCCTACAGAGTTCCGGGACTCGCCATAGAAGGTCGCAAAATTGCCTCCTTAGGCCTAAAGTCAGCGGTACCTCCGAGGGTATACACAGTTGGTGTTTACGGCCTAGTAACCTGGTGACATCAAAAAATGCCTGAGACGACGTGGATCTAATGATGGAAGACGGGTCTACCTGTTCTGCTAACAAGCAACCCGCCTCAACGACCCTCTGACACCACTACTGTCACGAGACACCGTTAGTACATCCAATCCTGCTCTTCTGGGGTCATCTGCGCCGTCAAAGTTGATATCAAGACTGCCGTGTGAACTGGGATTGGTGTGAAGACGTGTGGACTGTTGGGAGCTAGGTCAATGGTCGAGTGACTGTATTCTACAGCTGGCACTTGGCGCTCCGCTCTACTACACTCTGTCGTCATTCAAGAGTACCAGGATTCAAGTACAAGAGGAACAGGTATCGACATCAACGCATGGAAGAAGCAAGTTCATCATCGACACCTTCACCATCGACATCGGCTACATTCAGCGTTCATCATCATCGATTTTTTTATATTTTAAAAGAGCAATTGGTGAAAAAGATAAAGTAATGTAGGCTCTGAACACCTTTATTCAGCGCATTTGAACACTCTTCTATGAATGTTGAAAAACAGATTTAGAATCAATATTATTCTGGTATAGTGAAATGTGGAAAATTCTCCTATATAAATTGGTCAGTAATTAAAAACAAAAACCTCCTTGTGTGATTGTCTAAGCCCAGAACAAGCGGTTATTGAAAATTATATTCTGCTATTTTTTTCAGAGTTTTGAACACAGGAGGGGCGGACCAATAAAAACATTGACACTCTTAAATTGAGTGCTGACACTTGGCTGTACAGTCAGCTGTAACTTGTGATATAGTTGTAGTGAATTTTTTTTAGATATATGTGTAAAAGCTAGGTTTGTTTTTATTGGCAGAATGTCAACGTTGACAATGGTTGGGGAGTGGATGGTACATGGATGTGAACTTCGTGAAGTTCAGTGTTACGCTCCCGGATGACTGGAAGTTCAGTCTGTAGATATATTTTTATTTTTTTGTATGTTTTGAATTGTATATGACCGGCTCTAGGGGACACAAGAGGTTGGCTAATGAAGAGCCAAGGAATTTTAATACCTACTTTTCCTGTTAGATTAGGGATGTTTTATTTAGCTATATCAGTTAAGTGTAGGATGTATGTTTTCTGATGTTGGATGATTGCTGTCAGTTGACAGCCGGGAGTTTGATGTATTTGGTAATGTTTATCTTGTGATGTCTGCTGGACAATCTGATGATTGTTATTTTATTAGATAGGGTAGCTTTTTTAATTAATGCATGGGTTTATTGATTTTTATTGAGGGTTTGAATATTAAAACATTTTTTTTTCATATTATGTAAACAACAAGGTTTACAAATTTACTTGTACAGGGGGGGGGGGGGGGTTGTAACAAACTAGGTTTGTTGTAGGGAATTATTTAGTACAGACTCTCATAGACATGGGGACCGCGTAGTTTTGAAAGTTTGGAGTCAGACGTTAGTCGACCTGACTCAAGCAGAGAAAGGTCATCCCTCCAGGGATTAGCTGTTAAGATTACAAGATGGCCGCCGCCTTTGTCGTAAACCAACATATAATGAATTATTTAAAAAAATTCAGTAATTTAGAGAAATTCAAGTTTTCATTCAAATTGTATTCAATGATATACCTGTTCATGTATCAAGAGTATTCTCAATTGTTGGAATAATGAGTAAGTCACAGTCAGTGACGTCAATAGGAGAGGACTAGTCTAGGATGCAGATGAATCTTGACCACCCTGGGTCAAGGGTCACCAATGCCCTCCCTATTTAGTAATCCACAAAGTTCAAATAACCATATTGTAATTGGAAATAGCCGTTCCCTATGATGCCTGTACGATTACCATCAGTTTATAAGAGTTCAACCATCTGGGTTGTTCAGTACAACAGAGATTAGTTGTTCAAATTAAATCCTGATTAGTAAATTAGTAACCTGGCGGATTGATACTCCCTAGCTCTCGCTAGTGGTGAGAGAGCTAGGCAGACAGTGTGGGCTTGGCAGCGACTGGGGACGGCAACAATCCTCACCTCCCCAAAAGATCAGTACTCCATCAGCTGGTCTCATAAGACAAGCTAAAGTTGCTAAGAGTTGTTATAGGTGAATAGTTTATTTCATGCCTCAATAGGAAGAGTTGTTAGGGAGTCATTTTATTTAGTTTTTGTTTAGATTCTGCATAAGTAAGTGATTAGATTGTTCTCTGTATTTTATTGTTTCCATGAATGATTTTGCATGTCCTTGTCACGTGATCTCCACGAATCAGAGGTTACTTGGGTCGCAAGCCTAGCAAAGTAAGAGCTAAAATATATATCCCCTTGTTTTCTGTAATTCCCACACTGAACGTAGATTCATCCCTCCTTTTCCAAGTAATTTGGGGATTAAGCCCAAAGGTTTGGGGCTTAAGTGAGCTTGAGTGTGAGTTTTCATTTTCATATATGCCTAAGGACCATTCAGGCTTGTTCGCATTTGTGTTCCTCACGTGTGCCCCAAAAGAATGAGGTGATTTGTTAACATACCATGCCCACGATTACCATCAGAGTGCCAGCAAGATGATGGAGAATTAGCCTCGACTACCATCATCTTTTGTTCGGTTATGATGGTCGGGTGGTTAAGGAGTCCTGTACTCTAGTTGCAGAGTGCTCCCAGCAGTATGGGTTCGAGTCATTTCTGGGGTGTGAGTTTTCAGTTGCATATATGCCTGGAGACAATTCAGGCTTGTTCACATTTGTGTTCTTCACGTGTGCCCCAAAGAATGAGGTGATTTGATAATTTACCTTCCCTGAGATTATCATCAGAGTGCTGGCGAGATGATGGGGAATTAGCCTCGGCTACCATCATCTTTTGTCCGGTCGTTATGGTCGAGTGGTTAAGGGGTTCTGTACACCAGTTGCAGAGTGCTCCTGGCAGTACGGGTTCGAGTCCCTATTAGGGTGTGAGTTTTCAGCTGCATATATGCTTGGGGATCATTCAGGCTTCTTCACAATTGTGTTCCTCACATGAGCCCCCAAGAATGAGTAGATTTGATAAAATACCATGCCTATGAATACCATCCGATTGGCAGCGGGATGATGGGGAATTAACCTCAGCTACCATCATATTTTGTCCAGTCGTGATGGTCGAGTGATTAAGGGGTCCTGAACACCAGTTGCAGAGTGCTCCCAGCAGTATGGGCGCTAGTCACTTCTGGAGTCAGAGTTTTCAGTTGCGTATATACCTGGGGACCATTCAGGCTTGTTTGCATCTGTGTTCCTCACGTGTACCCCAAAGAATGAGGTGATTTGATAAAATACCATGCCAAAGATTACCATCAGAGTGCCGGCGGGATGATGGGGAATTAGCCTTGACTACCATCATCTTTTATCGAGATGATGGTCGAGGGATTAAGGGGTTCTGTTGCAGAGTGCTTCTGCCAATATGGGTTAGAATCACTTCTGGGTAGTGAGTTTTCAGTTGCATATATGCCTGGGGACCATTAAGGTTTGTTCGCATTTGTGTTCCTCGCGTGTGCCCCCCAAAAATGGGTAATTTTATAAAATTCCATGCCCAAGAATACCATCACAGTGCCGGCGGGATGATGGCGAATTAGCCTCAGCTACCATCATCTTTTGTCCGGTCATGATGTTCGGGTGGTTAAGAAGTCCTGTATTGCAATTGCAGAGTGCTCTTAGCAGTATCGGTTCGAGTCACTTCTGGGGTGTTAGTTTTCAGTTGCATATACGCCTGAGGACCGTTCAAGCTTGTTCGCATTTGTGTTCCTCACGTGTACCCCAAAGAATGAGGAGATTTGATACAATACCATGCCCAAGATTACAATTAGAGTGCGGGTGGGATGGTGGGAAATTAACCTTGGCTACCATCATCTTTTGTCCGATGGTCGAGGGATTACAGGGTCCTGTACACCAGTTGCAGAGTGCTCCTGGCAGTATGGGTTCGAGTCACTTCAGAGGTTTGAGTCTTCAGTTGTATATATGCCTGGGGACCATTCAGACTTGTTTGCATTTGTGTTCCTCACGTGTGCCCTAAAGAATGAGGTGATTTGATAAAATACCATGCCCACGATTACCATCAGAGTGCCGGTGGGATGATAGGGACTTAGCCTCAGCAACCATCATCTTTTGTCCGGTCGTGATGGTCGAGTGGTTAACGGGTCCTGTACACCAGTTGCAGAGTGCTCCTGATAGTATGGGTTCGAGTCACTTCTGGGGGTGTGAGTTTTCAGTTGCATATATGCCTGGGGACGATTCAGACTTGTTCGCATTTGTGTTTTTCACGTGTGCCCAAAGAATGAGGTGATTTGATAACATACCATGCCCAAGATTACCATCAGAGTGCCGGCAGGATGATGGGGAATAAGTCTCAGCAACCATCATCTTTTGTCTGTTTATGATGGTTGAGTGGTTATGGGGTCCTGAACACCAGTTGGAGAGTGCTCCTGGCAGCATGGGTTTGAGTCACTTCTGGGGTATGAGTTTTAAGTTGCTTATATGCCTGGAGACTATTCAGGAATATTCGCATTTGTGTTCCTCACGTGTGGCTGAAAGCATGAGGTGATTTGATAAAATACCATGCCCACGATTACCATCAGAGTGCCGGTGGGATGATGGGGAATTAGCCTCGACTACCATCTTCTTCTGTCCGGTCGTGATGGTCGAGTGGTTAAGGGGTCCTGTACACTAGTTGAAGAGTGCTCTTGCTAGTATGGGTTTGAGTCACTTCTGGGGTGTGAGTTTTCAGTTGCATATATGCCTGGGTACCATTCAGGCTTGTTTGCATTTGTGTTCCTCATGTGTGCCCCAAAGAAAAAGGTTATTTGATAAAATACCATGTCCAATATTACCATCAGAGTGCCTGCGGGATGATGGGGAATTAACCTCAGCTACCATCATCTTTTGTCCGGTCGTGATGGCCGAGTAGTTAAGCGGTTCTCTACAAAAGCTGCAGAGTGCTCCTGGCAGTATGAGTTCGAGTCACTTCTGGGATGTGAGTTTTTAGTTGCGTATATGCCAGGGGACCATTCAGGCTTGTTCGCATTTGTTTTCCTCACGTGTGACCCAAAGAATTAAGTGATATGATAAAATATCATGCCCAAGATTACCATCAGAGATCGCGGGATCTCATGTATTCCCAGGTACGGGGCGGGTGGCGGGGCCCACAGTGGCCAGGGTCACTCAGGTACGAGGCGGGTGGCGGGGCCCACAGTGGCCAGGGTCCCCAGGTACGAGGCGGGTGGCGGGGCCCACAGTGGCCAGGGTCCCCAGGTTTGGAGCTGGTGGCAGGGCCCACAGTGGCCAGGGTCCCCAGGTACGGGGCGGGTGGCAGGGCCCACAGTGGCCAGGGTCCCCAGGTACGGGGCGGGTGGCAGGGCCCACAGGTGGCCAGGGTCCCCAGGTACGGGGCGGGTGGCAGGGCCCACAGTGGCCAGCAACCGGTTCTCGCCCTTTCTTACAGTCAATATTGACTTATTTAATACGTGCATATGTGACATACTAAACATACTAGTTTTCCTTGAAATGCTTCATAGAAAACACCGACCTTACCTAACCTTCTTAGTATGTTAAGATAAGCATCTTTTTGCTCCGTAATAACAATTATTACTTAATCTATACCTATAATAGGTTAAGTAATATCTGTAATTATTAAGCAATAAGATGCTTATCTTAACATACTAAGAAGGTTAGGTAAGGTCGGTGTTTTCTATGAAGCTTTTCAAGGAAAACTAGTATGTTTAGTATGTCACATATGCACGTATTAAATAAGTCAATATTGACTATACAAAAGTGCGAGAACGGGTTGTGGCCAGGGTTCCCAGGTACGGGGCGGGGCCCACAGTGGTCAGGGTCCTCAGGTACGGGGCGGGGACCACAGTGGCCAGGGTCCCCAATGTACGGGGCGGGCCCACAGTGGCCAGGGTCGCCAGGTACGGGGCGGGTGGTGGGGCCCACAGTGGCCAGGGTCGCCAGGTACGGGGCGGGTGGTGGGGCCCATAGTGGCCAGGGTCGCCAGGTACGGGGCGGGTGGTTGGGACCACAGTGGCCAGGGTCGCCAGGTACGGGGCGGGCCCACAGTGGCCAGGGTCGCCAGGTACGGGGCGGGTGGTGGGGCCCACAGTGGCCAGGGTCGCCAGGTACGGGGCGGGTGGCGGGGCCCACAGTGGCCAGGGTCGCCAGGTACGGGGCGGGTGGTGGGGCCCACAGTGGCCAGGGTCGCCAGGTACGGGGCTGGCCCACAGTGGCCAGGGTCGCCAGGTACGGGGCTGGTGGTGGGGCCCACAGTGGCCAGGGTCCTCAGGTACGGGGCGGGGCCCACAGTGGTCAGGGTCCTCAGGTACGGGGCTGGCCCACAGTGGCCAGGGTCGCCAGGTACGGGGCGGGTGGTGGGGCCCACAGTGGCCAGGGTCGCCAGGTACGGGGCTGGTGGTGGGGCCCACAGTGGCCAGGGTCGCCAGGTACGGGGCTGGTGGTGGGGCCCACAGTGGCCAGGGTCGCCAGGTACGGGGCTGGTGGTGGGGCCCACAGTGGCCAGGGTCGCCAGGTACGGGGCGGGCCCACAGTGGCCAGGGTCGCCAGGTACGGGGCGGGGCCCACAGTGGTCAGGGTCCTCAGGTACGGGGCTGGTGGTGGGGCCCACAGTGGCCAGGGTCGCCAGGTACGGGGCGGGCCCACAGTGGCCAGGGTCGCCAGGTACGGGGCGGGTGGTGGGGCCCACAGTGGCCAGGGTCGCCAGGTACGGGGCTGGTGGTGGGGCCCACAGTGGCCAGGGTCGCCAGGTACGGGGCGGGCCCACAGTGGCCAGGGTCGCCAGGTACGGGGCGGGCCCACAGTGGCCAGGGTCGCCATGTACGGGGCTGGTGGTGGGGCCCACAGTGGCCAGTGTCGCCAGGTACGGGGCGGGCCCACAGTGGCCAGGGTCGCCAGGTACGGGGCGGGCCCACAGTGGCCAGGGTCCCCAGGTACGGGGCGGGTGGTGGGGCCCACAGTGGCCAGGGTCGCCAGGTACGGGGCGGGCCCACAGTGGCCAGGGTCGCCAGGTACGGGGCGGGGCCCACAGTGGCCAGGGTCGCCAGGTACGGGGCTGGTGGTGGGGCCCACAGTGGCCAGGGTCGCCAGGTACGGGGCGGGGCCCACAGTGGCCAGGGTCGCCAGGTACGGGGCTGGTGGTGGGGCCCACAGTGGCCAGGGTCGCCAGGTACGGGGCGGGCCTACAGTGGCCAGGGTCGCCAGGTACGGGGCGGGCCCACAGTGGCCAGGGTCGCCAGGTACGGGGCGGGTGGTGGGGCCCACAGTGGCCAGGGTCTTCTAGGTACGGGGCGGGGCCCATAGTGCCCAGGGTCCCCCAGGTACGGGGCGGGGCCCACAGAGCCCAGGGTCCCCCAGGTACGGGGCGGGGCCCATAGTGGCCAGGGTCCCCAGGCACGGGGCTGGTGGCGGGACCCACAGTGGCCAGGGTCCCCAGGTACGGGGCGGGTGGCGGGGCCCACAGTGGCCAGGGTCCCCAGGTACGGGGCTGGTGGCGGGGCCCACAGTTGCCAGGGTCCCCAGGTACGGGGCGGGTGGTAGGGCCCACAGTGGCCTAGGTCTTCTAGGTACGGGGCGGGGCCCACAGTGCCCAGGGTTCCCCAGGTACGGGGCGGGGCCCACTGTGGCCAGGATCCCCGGGTACGGGGTAGGTGGCAGGGCCCACAGTGGCCAGGGTCCCCAGGTACGGGGCTCGTGGCGGGGCCCACAGTGGCCAGGGTCCCCAGGTATCGGGCGGGTGGTGGGGACCACATTGATCAGGGTCCCCAGGTACGGGGCGGAGCCCACAGTGGCCACGGTCCCCCAGGTACGGGGCGGGGCCCACTGTGGCCAGGGTCCCCAGGTACGGGGCGAGTGGCGGGGCCCACAGTGGCCAGGGTCCCCAGGTACGGGGCGGGTGGTGGGGCCCACAGTGGCTAGGGTCCCCAGGTACGGGGCGGGTGGCGGGACCCACAGTGCCCAGGGTCCCCAGGTACGGGGCTGGTGGCGGGGCCCACAGTTGCCAGGGTCCCCAGGTACGGGGCGGGTGGTAGGGCCCACAGTGGCCTAGGTCTTCTAGGTACGGAGCGGGGCCCACAGTGCCCAGGGTTCCCCAGGTACGGGGCGGGGCCCACTGTGGCCAGGATCCCCGGGTACGGGGTGGGTGGCAGGGCCCACAGTGGCCAGGGTCCCCAGGTACGGGGCGGGGCCCACAGTGGCCAGGGTCCCCAGATACGGGGTTGGGCCCACTATGGCCAGGGTCCCCAGGTACGGGGCGAGTGGCGGGGCCCACAGTGGCCAGGGTCCTCAGGTACGGGGCGGGGACCACAGTGGCCAGGGTCCCCAATGTACGGGGCGGGCCCACAGTGGCCAGGGTCGCCAGGTACGGGGCGGGTGGTGGGGCCCACAGTGGCCAGGGTCGCCAGGTACGGGGCGGGTGGTGGGGCCCACAGTGGCCAGGGTCGCCAGGTACGGGGCGGGTGGTTGGGACCACAGTGGCCAGGGTCGCCAGGTACGGGGCGGGCCCACAGTGGCCAGGGTCGCCAGGTACGGGGCGGGTGGTGGGGCCCACAGTGGCCAGGGTCGCCAGGTACGGGGCGGGTGGCGGGGCCCACAGTGGCCAGGGTCGCCAGGTACGGGGCGGGTGGTGGGGCCCACAGTGGCCAGGGTCGCCAGGTACGGGGCTGGCCCACAGTGGCCAGGGTCGCCAGGTACGGGGCTGGTGGTGGGGCCCACAGTGGCCAGGGTCCTCAGGTACGGGGCGGGGCCCACAGTGGTCAGGGTCCTCAGGTACGGGGCTGGCCCACAGTGGCCAGGGTCGCCAGGTACGGGGCGGGTGGTGGGGCCCACAGTGGCCAGGGTCGCCAGGTACGGGGCTGGTGGTGGGGCCCACAGTGGCCAGGGTCGCCAGGTACGGGGCTGGTGGTGGGGCCCACAGTGGCCAGGGTCGCCAGGTACGGGGCTGGTGGTGGGGCCCACAGTGGCCAGGGTCGCCAGGTACGGGGCGGGCCCACAGTGGCCAGGGTCGCCAGGTACGGGGCGGGGCCCACAGTGGTCAGGGTCCTCAGGTACGGGGCTGGTGGTGGGGCCCACAGTGGCCAGGGTCACCAGGTACGGGGCGGGCCCACAGTGGCCAGGGTCGCCAGGTACGGGGCGGGTGGTGGGGCCCACAGTGGCCAGGGTCGCCAGGTACGGGGCTGGTGGTGGGGCCCACAGTGGCCAGGGTCGCCAGGTACGGGGCGGGCCCACAGTGGCCAGGGTCGCCAGGTACGGGGCGGGCCCACAGTGGCCAGGGTCGCCAGGTACGGGGCTGGTGGTGGGGCCCACAGTGGCCAGTGTCGCCAGGTACGGGGCGGGCCCACAGTGGCCAGGGTCGCCAGGTACGGGGCGGGCCCACAGTGGCCAGGGTCCCCAGGTACGGGGCGGGTGGTGGGGCCCACAGTGGCCAGGGTCGCCAGGTACGGGGCGGGCCCACAGTGGCCAGGATCGCCAGGTACGGGGCGGGGCCCACAGTGGCCAGGGTCGCCAGGTACGGGGCTGGTGGTGGGGCCCACAGTGGCCAAGGTCGCCAGGTACGGGGCGGGGCCCACAGTGGCCAGGGTCGCCAGGTACGGGGCTGGTGGTGGGGCCCACAGTGGCCAGGGTCGCCAGGTAAGGGGCGGGCCCACAGTGGCCAGGGTCGCCAGGTACGGGGCGGGCCCACAGTGGCCAGGGTCGCCAGGTACGGGGCGGGTGGTGGGGCCCACTGTGGCCAGGGTCTTCTAGGTACGGGGCGGGGCCCATAGTGCCCAGGGTCCCCCAGGTACGGGGCGGGGCCCACAGAGCCCAGGGTCCCCCAGGTACGGGGCGGGGCCCATAGTGGCCAGGGTCCCCAGGCACGGGGCTGGTGGCGGGACCCACAGTGGCCAGGGTCCCCAGGTACGGGGCGGGTGGCGGGGCCCACAGTGGCCAGGGTCCCCAGGTACGGGGCTGGTGGCGGGGCCCACAGTTGCCAGGGTCCCCAGGTACGGGGCGGGTGGTAGGGCCCACAGTGGCCTAGGTCTTCTAGGTACGGGGCGGGGCCCACAGTGCCCAGGGTTCCCCAGGTACGGGGCGGGGCCCACTGTGGCCAGGATCCCCGGGTACGGGGTAGGTGGCAGGGCCCACAGTGGCCAGGGTCCCCAGGTACGGGGCTCGTGGCGGGGCCCACAGTGGCCAGGGTCCCCAGGTATCGGGCGGGTGGTGGGGACCACATTGATCAGGGTCCCCAGGTACGGGGCGGAGCCCACAGTGGCCAGGGTCCCCCAGGTACGGGGCGGGGCCCACTGTGGCCAGGGTCCCCAGGTACGGGGCGAGTGGCGGGGCCCACAGTGGCCAGGGTCCCCAGGTACGGGGCGGGTGGTGGGGCCCACAGTGGCTAGGGTCCCCAGGTACGGGGCGGGTGGCGGGACCCACAGTGCCCAGGGTCCCCAGGTACGGGGCTGGTGGCGGGGCCCACAGTTGCCAGGGTCCCCAGGTACGGGGCGGGTGGTAGGGCCCACAGTGGCCTAGGTCTTCTAGGTACGGAGCGGGGCCCACAGTGCCCAGGGTTCCCCAGGTACGGGGCGGGGCCCACTGTGGCCAGGATCCCCGGGTACGGGGTGGGTGGCAGGGCCCACAGTGGCCAGGGTCCCCAGGTACGGGGCGGGGCCCACAGTGGCCAGGGTCCCCAGATACGGGGTTGGGCCCACTATTGCCAGGGTCCCCAGGTACGGGGCGAGTGGCGGGGCCCACAGTGGCCAGGGTCCCCAGGTACGGGGCGGGTGGCGGGGCCCACAGTGGCTAGGGTCCTCCAGGTACGGGACGGGTGGTAGGGCCCACAGTGGCTAGGGTCCTCCAGGTACGGGGCGGGTGGTGGGGCCCACAGTGGCCAGGGTCCCCAGGTACGGGGCAGGGCCCACAGTGGCCAGGGTCCCCAGGTACGGGGCGGGTGGCGGGGCCCACAGTGGCCGGGGTCCCTAGGTACGGGGCTGGTGGCGGGGCCCACAGTGGCCAGGGTGCTCCAGGTACGGGGCGGGTGGTGGGGCCAACAGTGGCCAGGGTCCCCAGGTACGGGGCAGGGCCTACAGTGGCCAGGGTCCCCAGGTACTTGGCGGGTGGCGGGGCCCACAGTGGCCAGGGTCCCTAGGTACGGGGCTGGTGGCGGGGCCCACAGTGGCCAGGGTGCTCCAGGTACGGGGCGGGTTGTGGGGCCCACAGTGGCCACTGTCTTCCAGGTACGGGGCGGGGGACGGGGCCCGCAGTGGCCAGGGGCCAGATTCACGAAAGTACTTACGCAAGCACTTGCGAACCTATACATCTTTTCTCAATCTTTGGGGGGCTTTGTTTCCAATTATTAAACAGTTAATGAGCTCCGAAGCACCAGGAGGCTGTTTATAACAATAAAAACAGCTGATTGGGAAGTTTTCGTGCCTGTAAAATGTTTAATAAATGTAACCAAAGCCTTCAAAGATTGAGGAAAGATGTACACGTTCGTAAGTATTTGCGTAAGTGCTTTCGTGAATCTGGCCCTAGGGTCCCCAGGTACGTCATGCTTGGCCAGCTCACCTTGCTGGAACGGCTTCTTGGTCTGTCGTGACCAGCTAGTGCCTTATTTTTTTTTGAGATATATACAAGAGTTGTTACATTCTTGTACAGCCACTAGTACGCGTAGCGTTTCGGGCAAGTCCTTAATCCTATGGTCCCTGGAATACGATCCCCGCCGCGAAGAATCGTTTTTTCATCCAAGTACACATTTTACTGTTGCGTTAAACAGAGGCTACAGTTAAGGAATTGCGCCCAGTAAATCCTCCCCGGCCAGGATACGAACCCATGTCATAGCGCTCGCGGAACGCCAGGCGAGTGTCTTACCACTACACCACGGAGACTGTCCACTACACCACGGAGACTGTTATCGTGCCCCCCTCCTTCCTTCTTTCTCCCAATGGACCATCTCCCCCCTCTCTCTCCCTCTATGTACCCCTAACTTCCCTCCCTCATTCACTCACTCCCTCCTACCCTGCTTCCTTCCCCTCCTACATTCCTTCCTTCGTTCATTCTTCCCTGGCCAAATACGCACACACACGTCCCCACCCATCCAGTACACACACACACACGCACACACAATCTCACTTCTCTCTCTCCCTCTATCACTCTCATAGGGAGAAAGCATGACGAGAGATAAGATAATAACTCGGGGAAGCAATCACAGGGAGACAAACATGGGAGGGGCATACTCAGAGGATGGAGAGGAACAGGAAGCCTGGATTAAGGGAACATTCCAGCACATGTGGGAGGAATTCAGTGAAGGACTGAGGGTAATGCGAAAGACAGTAGCCAACCTGCAGGATGAACTGAGGGGCAGCAAAGGAGGAGTTAAGAAGCCTGAAGGAGACTCCTCCCCATTACCAGACACAGACCATCCCTCAGGGAGTTGGTGATGCTACTGTTGAAGGGACTTCTACACAACAGCCATCATTTGCAGTAATGCTTAAAAAGAGCCCTGAAGCTAGGTCTGCAGTTAGGGAAGTTGCCATGGAAGTGGCTACTTCTCAGGAAGCAGCTAAATGTACTAGCCAGCTGATAGAGCAAAAAAGAGGAGTAGTAATAGTAGGCATTAAGGAGCAAACAGGGACCGGTCGAGTGGAAAGGAGAGACAAAGACAAAAATGAAGTTAATTAAATCCTTAAAGGAATAAAGATGGAGAGGGCTGACCAAGATATTGAAAAGGTTTTCAGGATTGGACGGTACAACAAGGACAGGGACCGTGTGATAAAGGTGGTATTCAAGAGCGAGAGAACAAAAGAGGACTTGCTAGCAAGGAAGAGCGGACTAGCAAATGTACAGAGGTTCAAAAAAGTATTCCTGCAGAGGGATATGACAAGGGACGAGTGAGGGAGGGAAGCAGCCGCGAGGAGGGAGCGCAGGGAGAAAGAAAGGCATCAGGGAGCCAAAACCCCGAGCCCTACAATCTCAGAGGGGAGGGAGGAATCATCCACAAACAACTCAACAGACACAGTGAGAGAAGCACCTCCCCCATTCTCCACCCCTCCAGTACCCTTCACCCTCCTGAGCCCTCCCTTCTCCCCCACTCTCCTCAGCCCTCCCTTTTTCCTCATCCCCCTCGGCACTCCCTATTCCCCAACCACCCACCCCCAAGCCCTCCTTCCTTTTTATACCCCCCAAGCTCTCCCTCCTCCCATACCCCACCATGCCTCCCCTTCTCCCACACTCTTCAAAGCCTCCCTTTCTCACCCACCCACCCAAAGCGATCCCTGCTAACCCACCCCCCAAACCCTCCCTACACCACCCTCCCTGTACCAGATCCTCCCAGGCCCCCGCACACCCCAGGCCTCCCAGGTCCCCCTTCATAGGCCCTCGCATCCCGGTCCCTCCCTGTTTTCCTGCTTCAGGAGAACCAATAGGATCTGAGAAATGACAGAAGAGAGTCAGCTTCAGGGTGATGTACTCGAACATAGATGGGATCACCAGCAAGGCAAGTGAACTATGGGAAAGAACACAAGAAGTGAACTCAGATGTAATCGGACTCACAGAAACAAAACTCTCAGGCATCATGACGAATGCGGTGTTTCCCCAGGACTACACTGTAATAAGGAAAGAGAGGGAAGGACAGGGAGAAGGTGGAGTGGCATTACTAATGAGAAAGGAATGGAGCTTCACGGAGATGGTCATCCCGGGCTGCGAGGGATTCAGAGACTACATAACAGGCACCATGACATTGGGAGGACCAAAAGTAATAGTAGCAGTGATATATAACCCTCCACCAAATGACAGAAGACCAAGGCAAGAGTTTGACAACAACAACATGGCAGTTAACACTGTAATTGAGAAGGCAGCCTCTGCTGTCTGTAGAAATAGATCCCATCTGCTCATCGTGGGAGACTTCAATCACAGAATGAGAGACTGGGAAAACAAGGAACTGCATGGAGGAGAGGATACAAGGAGAGCCAAACTAATGGAGGTGGCGACAAGAAACTTTCTAAGCCAACATGTCAGGGAACCCACTAGGATGAGAGGAAACGATGAACCAGCGAGACTCGACCTAGTCTTCACTCTGAACGACTTCGACATAAGGAAAATCGGCTATGAGACCCCAGTAGGAATGAGCGACCACAGTGTACTGGCGTTTGAGTATCTGGTTGAGGAAGTGTTATTGAACTCGAGGAGGGGAACTGAAAACAAAAATCTGGCATTCCGAAAGGGAAACTATGAGTTAAGAAAATTCCGAACAAATATTACATGGGATGCAGACCTCAGGGGGAAAGACGGCCCAAGACATGACGAACTTCATCACGCACAAGCGCAAGGAAGCAGCAAACAAGTTTGTCCCAGTGCAAAAGGAAAACAATGAAATGAAGATGAGAAACCCATGGTTTAATCAGAGATGTAGGCTAGCTAAGCAGCAAAATAAAAGGGCATGGAGAAAATATAGGAATAACAGGACACTTGAGAGCAGAGAAAATTACCAGAGTGCCAGGAATGAATATGTCAGGATGAGAAGAGAGGCAGAAAGACAATTCGAAAATGACGTCGCAAGCAAGGCAAAGACTCAACCTAAATTGCTGCACAGCCAGATCAGGAGAAAAAAGCAGTAAAGGAACAGGTAATGAATATAAGGATAGGGGCAGAAGGATTCACTACAAACGACAAGGAAGTGTTTGAGGAACTGAATAAGAAATTCCAGGAGGTCGTCACCTTAGAGCAAGGAGAGATTCCAGAGATAAGAGAGGGAATAGTTAACCAGGAACCACTAGAAGAGTTTGAGATTACCAGCGAGGAAGTAAAGAAGTGTTTACTAGAGTTGGATGTGACATAGGCTATAGGCCGACATGGTCTCTCCCCTTGGATACTAAAGGAAGGATCAGAAGCACTGTGCCTGCCACTCTCCATAGTGTATAACAAATCCCTGGCAACAGGGGGAACTGCCAGAAATTTGGAAGGCAGCTAATGCAGTTCCAATATACACGAAAAGGGATAGACAGGAGGCACTAAACTACAGGCCAGTGTCCCTAACCTGCATTCCATGCAAGCTGGTGGAGAAGATTGTGCGAAGAAAGCTAGTGGAACATCTTTAGCGAAAGAACTTTGTAACACAGCATCAACATGGGTTCAGGAATGCCAAGCCCTGCCTCACAGGGCTAATTGAATTCTACGACCAGGCAACAAAAATCAGGCAAGAAAGAGAGGGATGGGCAGACTGCATATTTTTGGATAGTCAAAAAACCTTTGATACAGTACCACACAAGAAGCTAGTGCGAAAGTTGGAGATGCAGGCTGGAGTGAAAGGGAAGATACTCCGTTGGATAAGGAAGTACCTAAGTAACAGAAGACAACGAGTCACTGTGAAGGGTGAGGTCTCGGATTGGAGTGACGTCACAAGTGGAGTCCCGCAGGGGTCAGTCCTTGGCCCAATACTGTTTCTGATATATGTAAATGATCTGCCAGAGGGTATAGAATCGTTTCTCTCAATGTTTGCTGATAATGCAAAAATTATGAGGAGGATTGAAACAGAGGATGATAGATAGGATATGATTGAAACAGAGGATAGATAGATTGAAACAGAGGATAAACAGAGGCTACAAGATGACCTAGACAGACTGAATGAATGGTCCAACAAATGGCTGCTAAAGTTTAATCTGAGTAAATGCAAAGTAATGAAACTAGGTGGTGGAAACAGGAGGCCAGACACAAGATACAGAATAGGAGATGAAGTACTTAATGAAACGGAAAGAGAGAAAGATCTAGGAATTGATATCACACCAAACCTGTCTCCTGAAGCCCACATAAAAAGACTTACGTCTGCGGCATATGCGAGGCTGGCTAACATCAGAACAGCGTTCAGGAACCTGTGCAAGGAATCGTTCAGAATCTTGTACACCATATACGTAAGACCAATCCTGGAGTATGCGGCCCCTGCATGGAGCCTGTACCTTGTCGAGCATAAGATGAGGCTGGAAAAAGTTTAGAGGTGTGCAACTAGACTAGTCCCAGAACTAAGAGGCATGAGTTACGAGGAAAGGCTGCGAGAAATGCACCTTACGACACTAGAAGGCAGAAGAGTGAGGGGAGACATGATCACTACCTAAAAAATCCTGAGGGGAATTGCAGGGTAGACAAGGATAAACTATTCAACACTGGCGGTACGCGAACAAGGGAATACAGGTGGAAACTGAGTAACCAAATGAACCACAGGGACGTTAGAAAGAACTTTTTAAATGTCAGAGTAGTTAACAGGTGGAATGCATTACACAAAGATGTGGTGGAGGCTGACTCCATGCACAGCTTTAAATGTGCATATGATAGAGCCCAGTAGGCTCAGGGATCTGTACACCAGGTGATTGACAGTATAGAGGCGGGACCAAAGAGCCAAAGCTCAACCCCTGCAAGCACAATTAGATGAGTACAAATAGGTGAGTACACACACACACACACACACACACACACACACACACACACACACACACACACACACACACACACACACACACACACACACACACACACACACACACACACACACACATACAAGAGGGAGGCACGAGTCCCATCACCTCAAGAAAGGTTTTAGGGAGGAGGAACTTAACTATAGACCTGTATCACCGACAAGCATCCCCTGTAAAATACTGGAAAGAATAATTAGGCTACGACTGGTTGCACACCTGGAGAACATTAGGTTTGTGAACAAACATCAATATGGTTTCTGGACAGGGAAATCGTGCCTAACAAACCTTCTGGAATTCTATGATAAAATAACGAGGATAAGACAGGACAGAGATGGTAGGGCAGACTGCATATTTCTGGACTGCCAAAAAGCCTTTGATACAGTACCGCACATGAGACTGCTGTTCAAGCTCGAGAGGCAGGCGGGGGTGGGGGGAAAGGTCCTAGCATGGATAAGGAACTACCTAACAGGAAGGAGCCAAAGAGTTACGGTAAGGGGCGAGAAGTCGGACTGGCGAACAGTAACAAGTGGAGTACCACAAGGATCGGTGCTGGGACCAATTCTATTTCTTGTATATGTTAACGACATGTTTACAGGTGTAGAGTCCTACATGTCGATGTTTGCGGATGACGCAAAGTTGATGAGAAGAGTTGTGACAGATGAGGAGTGCAGGATCCTCCAAGAGGACCTGAACAGGTTGCAGAGATGGTCAGAGAAATGGCTACTGGAATTCAACACGAGCAAATGTAATGTTATGGAAATGGGACTAGGAGACAGGAGACCAAAGGGACAGTACACAATGAAGGGAAACAGCATACCTGTGACGACGCGCGAAAGAGACCTGGGTGTGGACGTAACACCTAATCTATCTCCTGAGGCACATATAAATAGGATAACGACAGCAGCGTACTCTACACTGGCAAAAGTTAGAACATCATTCAGAAACCTAAGTAAGGAGGCATTTAGGGCGCTTTACACTGCCTACGTGAGGCCAGTCTTAGAGTATGCCGCCTCATCCTGGAGTCCCCATCTGAAGAAGCATATAATGAAACTGAAAAAGGTTGAGGTTTGCAACGAGACTCGTCCCAGAGCTACGAGGGATGGGGGTATGAGGAGCGCCTGAGGGAACTGTGCCTTACGATACTAGAGAGAAGAAGGGAGAGGGGGGACATGATAGGAACGTATAAAATACTCAGAGGGATTGACAGAGTGGACATAGACGAAATGTTCACACGGAATAGTAACAGAACGAGGGGACATGGATGGAAGCTTGAAACTCAGATGAGTCACAGAGATGTTAGGAAGTTTTCTTTTAGCATGAGAGTAGTGGGAAAATGGAATGCACTTCAGGAACAGGTTGTGGAAGCAAATACTATTCATAATTTTAAAACCAGGTATGATAGGGAAATGGGACAGGAGTCATTGCTGTAAACAACCGATGCTCGAAAGGCGGGATCCAAGAGTCAATGCTCGATCCTGCAGACACAACTAGGTGAGTACACACACACACACACACACACACACACACACACACACACACACACACACACACACACACACACACACACACACACACACACACACACACACACACACACACACTCACACACACACACACACAAGGGAAGTTAAGTTGGAAGCCCCCTTGGGAATGAGTGATCATAGTGTATTGAGCTTTGAGTACCTGGTTGATCTAGGAATTATCACCCCCAAAAAAGAACTGGGAAACAAAGGGCTGGCGTACCGAAAGGGAAACTATGAGGAGATGAATAAATTCCTATGGGATATACATTGGGACACAGAACTCGGAACCAAGTCCGTACAAGACATGATGGACTCTGTGACCCAAAAATGTCAGGAGGCTGTAAGCAGGTTTGTCCCAGCCCGACAGGAAAAAACATAGAAGCAAAGGAAGAATCCGTGGTTTAATAGGGAATGTATGAAAGCAAAGGAGCTGAACAAAAAGGCATGGAGGAACTTCCGTAATAACAGAACACCAGAAAGTAGAGAGAGATACCAGAGAACCAGGAACGAGTATGTCAGTGTGAGAAGAGCAGCTGAAAAAAGGTATGAAAATGATATAGCTAATAAAGTCAAGACCGAACCAAAGCTACTACACAGTCACATCAGGAGGAAGACAACAGTGAAGCAACAGGTGATGAAACTTAGGGTGGGCGAGGACAGGTACACAGAGAATGACAAAGAGGTGCGTGAAGAACTCAACAAAAGGTTCCAGGCGGTCTTTACAATAGAACAGGGAGAAGTCACGGCGCTAGGAGAGGTGGCAGCAAACCAGGTGACCTTGGAAAGGTTCGAAATTACAAGAGATGAGGTCAAGAAGCACCTATTGGAGCTGGATGTGAGAAAAGCTGTTGGGCCGGACAGAATCTCACCATGGGTATTGAAGGAGTTTGCAGGAGCACTTTGCTTGCCACTCTCCATAGTGTATAGTAGGTCACTGGAAACGGGAGACCTACCAGAAATATGAAAGACTGCTAATGTAGTACCAATATACAAAAAGGGTGACAGACAAGAGGCACTGAACTACAGGCCAGTGTCCTTAACTTGTATACCATGCAAGGTGATGGAGAAGATTGTGAGAAAAAACCTAGTAACACATCTGGAGAGAAGAGACTTCGTGACAACCTATCAACATGGGTTCAGGGAGAGTAAATCTTGCCTTACAGGCTTGATAGAATTCTACGATCATGTGACAAAGATTAAGCAAGAAAGAGAAGGAAGGGCGGACTGCATTTTTTTGGACTGTCGGAAAGCCTTTGACACAGTACCCCATAAAAGGTTGATGCATAAGCTGGAGAAACGGGCAGGAGTAACTGGTAGGTCCCTCCAGTGGATAAAGGAGTACTTAGGCAATAGGAAGCAGAGAGTTACAGTGAGGGGTGAGACCTCAGATTGGTGTGAAGTCACCAGTGGAGTCTCACAGGGCTCTGTGTTTGGACCTATCCTGTTTCTGATATACGTAAATGATCTCCCAGAGGGTATAGACTCATTCTTCTCAATGTTTTCTGACGACACCAAAATTACGAGAAGGATTAGGACAGAGAAGGACAGCTTGAGGCTTCAAGAAGACCTGGACAAGCTGCAGGAATGGTTGAACAAATGGTTGTTAGAGTTTAACCCAAGCAAATGTAATGTAATGAAGATAGGTGTAGGGAGCAGGATACCAGATACAAGGTATCATTTGGGAGATGAAATACTTCAAGACTCAGAGAGAGAGAGATATCAACCTGGGGGTTGATATCACACCAGACCTGTCCCTTGAAGCTCATATCAAGAGGATAACATCAGCAGCATATGCCAGGTTGGCTAACATAAGAACGGCCTTTAGAAACTTGTGTAAGGAATCTTTCAGAACATTATATACCACATATGTCAGACCAATCCTGGAGTATGCGGCTCCAGCATGGAGTTCATATCTAGTCAAGCATAAGACTAAACTGGAAAAGGTTCAAAGGTTTGTCATCAGACTAGTACCCGAGCTGAGAGGTACGAGGAGAGACTACGGGAATTAAACCTCACTTTGTTGCAAGACAAAAGAGTTTGGGGGGGACATGATCACCACATTCAAGATTCTCAAGGGAATCGATAGGGTAGATAAAGACAGGCTATTTAACGCAAGGGGCACATGCATTAGGGGACACAGGTGGAAACTGAGTACCCAAATGAGCCACAGAGATATTAGAAAGAAGTTTTTTAGTGTTAGAGTGGTTGACAAATGGAATGCATTAGGAAGTGATGTGGTGGAGGCTGACTCTATACACAGTTTCAAGTGTAGATATGATAGAGGCCAATAGGCTGAGGAACCTGTACACCTGTTGATTGACGGTTGAGAGGCAGGACCAAAGAGCCAGAGCTCTATCTCCGCAAGCACAATTAGGTGAGTACACAGTATGTAAATAGGCTTCACAAATTTTGTATTTTTTTTAAATTGGTAGTCATAGACAGCAAAAAAATCTAGATAGTTTACAGATTAAAAATAGATAGTGTTGTGGAATTACCATACTTAAAGGTTGATTTTCTGCCACACAGCTCTTCTGCCTGCTTCTCTTTCACCTCCACACATTCAAAGTTCTGACTTCTCAACTAGCGTACCCATATATACTCAAACGTATTTACCAGCTGCAGAACAAACACCAAAATCATTTAAGTGTGGTACGTTCCTATTTGAACTATCTAATGTAATATAATCTTAGTACTTAGTAACTACTGTATATATATCATAGTATAATTAACTCATTACTGAAAACTGTCAGTTGTTCTAAATGCCGATATATATGTATAAAATACACTTTAATTTATTACATCTTTTTGCTCCTGAAGGTTTTCCTGACTCATTTAGAATCCCATATTTCAAAGCACTTGCTGCAGAACTGGAAGAAATTTATGATTCTCAAGCAAGCATTTCTGATTTCAGGCAAAAAAAAAAAGAAAAAATAGTGAGATTAAATGAGGAGAACGTAGGTCAGTGCTGTTTAGCTTGACATTGTCGAAGTTTTGTGTTCCAGATAAAGGTAAATAACATCTTTAGTGTGTTTTTATTGTTAAATTTCAATATAATTATGAAATGCATGATTAATGTCAATCTCTGAATACACTTAGATGTTTGTCATTTTTAAACTCGGGTATACAATATTGCTAAATCCAGTATTAACATTCAAAGTAATTACATTATTTTTTGGACAACCAAGCAAATGTTGTGTACAATGTAAAAGTTGTGAGGCAAGCATGAAATGTGAAGACTGCTTTCATTTTTTGTGTTATAAATGCGACCAGCAGCAGCATTTTGTAATGCCATTCCACCAGCGATTCTGCTGGAAAAATGGGTTCTTGGAGCCTTTAGACTCAACACAAACTGTGAGTTCAGATTCAAATACCTGTAGTTTACCTGTAGTCTTTTTCTTTTACTCCCATTTCTATTCTGAAACATGGTGTGTTTTAAAATTGTATTTAATTCATGTAATTTATATAACATTCAAATTCAAATCAAATAAATATTTTAAAATAACATTAACAATGCAGAGGATTTTTTATGGGTGGGTTTAAACGTATATTGAGCCACACTTGAATCCCTAGCCAAATAAAATTGTTTTACTTTATATTTTTTGGAGGGGGGGGGGGGTACAGGTAGGAATGATCTGTATACACTAATAGTTTAAGTGCAAGTGCGGATATGTAGATGAAGAACTTGGGAAAACCATACACCAGTCTGGTTTTTATTCAACAGGAAGAAATAGTAGCACTTTCTACAGCATAAATCTATTGGATTCCTGGCATTTTCTCAAGATAAGCAGTCCTGGAACTTCTCTTCAGGCATAAGATAGTTCACTGGAATTATTTGGTGCTTCTCGAGGGCGTGCAAGTTTTCATACTATTACTGTTTTAATTGTGCAAGTATTAAATTGGTGTATAAACTTAAAATTAAGTTTGTTACTAAGCAAATGCATCGTCATTATTATTATTGTCATAGTGTCAGTTGGAAATGGATTACAATCTTTAACAATTTCTCTTTTTATGTAATGCTCGTGTAAGTATATTTTCATTTCCTGCAGGTATTTATAGTCTGTTGTTTAACATTCCACAGCTTGGCACCTTCTTTTGATAATTACTTACTTTTGCCTAACACACATTTTCCATCCAAGCATGGTTCTATCAATTTTGAGACAACAAAAAGAGTCTTCTTTGAATGGCGTTTCCATCAGCATGAACTCGGGAGAATAAAAGGAGGATCTGACAATGAGTGTTATGCATGTGATACAACACTTGTGGCTGTACATATTGATGGCAACAAGAAACTGTATCGTTATAATAAAGTTATGAGGTAATTATTCAAGTTACCAATATTTAATGCTGCTCATTATTGTTAAGGTATAGTGAAAAGGTGTAGTAATATGTTTGTAGTACTACAAACACAGCACTGTATAATATTTGTAATCTTATTGGAGTAAAATATGATGTTCAAATAAATAAAATATTTACATATTTATAGTGTCATGCGACTTTTAATCAGACTTTCTTTTTAATTGTTAACTGATTACACCTTTATTACTGTGAGGGAATCTAGGTTCCCTCAGCTAGTTTTCCTAGTTTCTAGATTAGGTTAGTCGCTCTAGAAACTGAAGCTTTCAAACTAACATATACTTGTGGGGTGTTGAATGAAAGCTTATGTTAAGGACTATCATTTGTGAGTAGTTAGAGGTCTGTGATTGCTCTGTAAAGAGAATTACAGAAATTTCTCTGTTTCTGTGAAATAAAATGAGGAGGATACTTGACTAAAACCGTTAGAGGTGGGGGGGAGAGTGGGGTGAATGTTGCCCCCCCCCCCCCCAACATGTGAGACATCACGCCATTGTCTTTAGGCCTCCCCCTCCTTGTGACGTCACGGGACGCTCGAGGGTGAGTGAGGCTGTGATTGGAGTAGGCAAGTGTGCTCCAAGCCGAGATTTGGCGCGAAGAGCTGTGATTGGGAGCGGCACGAGGGAGCCGTGCCGGCTTTGGGCTGACTGGTCAAGACAAGGTAGGGGAGGAAATATGGGCATTTGAGTTTCCCTGCCCGCCATAGGGGCAGTTTGAATTGGGCGGCAAGCAGAGGAAGAAGTGACTGGTGGAGGTGGCAGGCCGGCCACCTCCACCCCCCCGTTAATCGCTTCTATCGTCCAAATTACTCATTGAGCATGGCACTCCTGCCATCAGGGGTTGTGTCAAGGCCCAATTGGCGTGAATTGGGGCCAAGGATTTACGGAAGGAACAGTAAAAAGCTAAAGAGACAGTTGACAGTGTTCACCCATGAGGCAGCTGGCAGAGTCTCATGGTGTAACAGGTGGTTTGAATAACCTGTCTAGTGTTGTTGGGCAATTAGCGGAATCGAGCAGGGCCTCCTAGTGTAATTGTGGTGTGATTACAGGCCCATGTTGGACTTTGAATTCCGCCAGGCTGTGTCAGTGTGGGGACGCCACCGGCCATTGTCACCCCAGTGTAGAGCAAGGCCGGCTCTGGTTTGATGGGGTTGTTAGTGATTCCCCATCCGCGTGTGTACTCCTGTGGGCGGCAGCCTGCCAGCCCGAGGCACCCATGTCCGCGGCCACCCACGGCCACCCGCGCCGCCCACCTTGGCCAGCTGCACGGGGGGGCCACCCCAGGCCACCCGCGCGACCAAACCTCACCCCACCCCGCGCACCAGCTCACCCAGGTGGGGTGCTATGACGACATGCGCTACCCGTGGCCACCCAGCCGCTCGGCCCACGCGCCGGCTACCACCACCCCACCCCTCCCTCTCAGCTCGGGAGGGGCGCTGTGGGCCATGCGGTGGCCACATGCCTTGGCCACTTTCCCGGGACAGCCTAGGGCCACATCTTGTCGACGCATGAGGAGCGAGCTAGGTGCTTACAGCGAGAGAGGTAGTGACCAGGAAAAGGATTGTGGTGAATATCCAGAGCCGTGAGTACAATAAAAAGTGTTACAGTGAGGGTAGCAGCTGAGTGACAGCTGTCAGTGGCACGTCCAGGTGATTGGTAGGGCGATACCTGGAGATAGATGTTGTACACGGTACACGGGACCACACTGTAGTATCATAATGTATATATGTGTATAGACTGACTAGAGTATGTAACCGGTCAGTGTAGAGATTTGCCATATAAGTGATCCAGCCTGTCGATTCTATATAATCGCTCAGACTGGATTAATGCCATAGAGTACCAGCATGTAAACTTATAATCATTAGAGGTAGACAGGCCAGGTTGCAGGGATGTCAGTGGGTACCCTGAGGTCTGTGTAGTTAGAGTTACATTTACCTGATGATATAATTTTCATTGATTATGTGAATGCCATTTCTATGTGTTCATTTGCATGTTTATGTACTGTGTTGTGTGGTGAGTCAGTAGATGTGATTGCTGACTGATTGCCTAATGATGTCATTAGCATGTGGGGTATGCTGACGGCATCATTATGTTGCAGGTTTGTGCAGTGTTGTTATCAGTTTATACGATATTATTGCCCTGGGAGCTCTGTTGAGGGTTTAAGGGACCTCTAGGATTATTCAGGGGAATTCACAGTGTTTAATGAGAGCAGGCAATTGATGGGTTAATTGCCTTGCATAGATAAGTGTGTGTTCACAGTGTGTTCCTTTCCAACGGGTGCAAGATAAGGGGGGCAGTAATATTGGTATAATCTTGTGTGTTGCACAACCGTGTGTCATTATTGTGTGGGCACAGTAATTAGCGTGTTGCAGTAGCCGCAACCATATGTGGGCAGTGCATTTGTGTTGTTGCATGCCATTGTAGTGTGACCTATGTAACACTGGGGTTACTTTGTTTCTTTAAGTTGTGTTGAGGACTTAAGGATTCAGTGAGTTAATAATTGGGGAATTAACTGGATAAGGGGTGCACACTTATTGTGGAGTGAGTGAGAGCTGTTATGAGAGAGAACAGCATTGAGCTTGAGTGAGATACATCTCGGGAGCAATTAATTGTCCGTGTGACAACTAATTGACCACTCTAGCTAATTATGTAATTAGCCTTCTCATCATGAATTCGCGTAGTGGGAGAGGATCTGTCAGAGTCTGTCAGTATTTGTGTTAACGTAATTTGCTCGAGACTAATTACCTTTCTGGGATATAGCAATTAGTGGCTCATGTTAATTAGTGGAGTAATTAACATTGGAGAGCTCCGATGACCCGGTAAAGCGAGGTCATGGAGCTAGCATAAATCGTTGTATTAATCATATCCTGTCTGAGGACAGTGGATTAGTGGCACATCTTGTTAATTAGGGTAATTAACTCCTTTCCCGAGAATTCACAGTGTTTGATGAGACCTGCTTAGGCAGTGCGGAGTGAGACGTATTTATGGATGATTAATTATTGGTCCTGGTGACAGTTAATTAATTGCTCAGAATTAATTAGGGATTTAATTAGGGTAATTAACACTCACTAGTAAATTTTTGACACAGACTGTTGAGAAGCTAGCAAGTTAGGGTAGGCTTAGTTAACGTAACTCAATGGGGATGTAATTAGTGGTCCGTTTGACCTTAATTGAGAATTACTCACTGAATGCTTGCAAGGAGTCAAGTGTGATGTAATATATATTTGAGTTATTGTTAACAAGAGAGACAAGTGTTAAGGATTAACGTAGAGTATCATCATGATGTTGTCTAGTGGGAGACAATTGTTTGTGATTACCGTGGTACTTTGTTGCTGACTGCTGCGATCAGTCAATTAACGTAATTAATCACTTAAGGCAATTTCTTTTGGTTGTCGTCTGGTGACGAGAGTAGAGTAATCTAGGGATTTGTGGAGCTGTGTTCCAGAATCTCGCCTTGCCTGTCTTTGGTATTGTTTACAACAGGACAACTTCTTGTAGGGAGTTGCAAAGAGTGTTCACACTGGGTTGTGATAGTGGGGGTCACTGTTGGACTACCCGCCTAGTTACGTGGGTCTCTCCTGGGGGGCGGGAGGACCCCTAAGCTTGTGATTATAGTAGCTGTCAGGGAAACCGAGACACTATTGATTGCATGCTTGTGTCTTCAGTGGATATCCTTCATTTGTTCAGTTAGTTCATGTTGTCAGCCCGAAGTGTCAGCAAGATGGAGCCTGCTGTCACTTCTCGAGGGGCTGTTGAATAGCTGTGTTGCAAATGCCACTTGATGTACAATAACGTAACCATTCGCTGTGGTGTAACTTAGTCTGTGATATTTTTCTTTGTTTTGCAATATTGCGTCATCAGTGGGCACACCTGTGTTCAGGTTAGTTCAGTATGCAGCCTCACAGCAAGGGTTGCTATTTAGCTGTTTGTTATCGTGCCACTGGATGGACATTAACGTAACGTAAACTCGGTAATGTAGTAGTTAGTCTCTTGTTATTAATAAATTGTTATGTTATAGAAAACGGTCTTTGATGTCAACCCTTCAACCATATTATTCCACCATATTTCTGCATATTATTAAATGTTGATGTGATCTTGATAAGGCGTCTGTTCTTGGGAATTCGAATTCCAATTCATAGCGCCACATCAAATATAAATATTTGATTGTGAGAACCCGTCGGTTACCCTTTATTAGTTTTAACGTCCTGTTTAACTAGGAGGAGCCAGCGGCCTATTATGGACAGGATTTTCACCCCTGGTGGTGGAGGCCTGGCGGTTTGCTCCCGCTTTTCCTTTTTCTATTCGACTCATGCTTAACTGCCGTGAGCAGCCTTTAAACTTGTAGTCCACCTCCTAAGGGAGGTAGGCGTAGAAAAAAATCTCACAATTACTTGCCTTTCAACTACAGTTGAATTTTTGTAAATGGACTAAGGCTTTACTAATTAAAAAATATTTATTTCACTATATATATTGTCATTTAGAAAAGAAGAGATTATGATGTGTATGCCAGCTTGGGGTAGTTGAATTAGTTTTAAGTGAAATGATGTTTAAATGTCATCAAAAGGTCTCACACAATGAACATTCATTAATTTATTAAGTATCATTCCAGAGGGATTAGAAACCCATATTATTCAGGTAGTATCTTCGCTGTGACAAAGAAGTTCAAGATCACGTTTCCACTATTCAGAGCCTGAAATCTCAAGTAAAAATATTTTTACATCTATTTTAAAACCCAAAAATAGGTTTTCAAATAGAAACCTAAATCCAAATACCAGTTTTGTGCTCATATATTATTCGGTAATTGTCTTTATATATATTAGCTTGATACTTTATCTGTAATGTATATTAAATGGAAGGTTCCTAACTGTGTCATGTTCAAAAAATCCTACAATACCTATAGCATGCATATTGAATGATAAAAAACATTACATAAAAAAATTACATATCCAGCAACATTACCTTTTCTACAAACTAATCTCTACCCTCTATCATGCTCGTCACCAGTCACATGCAAAGCTTATTTTATATATATATATATATATATATATATATATATATATATATATATATATATATATATATATATATATATATATATATATATATATATATATATATACCGAAAAAGAGAAAAGAAAAAGACCGAAAAAGTAAGATTAATAATTCTAACACGAATTTTCTCAATATTTCTTATGTTTCTTTTCAATGTCGATGGTAATTGAAAAATCAATTCTCAAAAATTCATTTTTATTTCTAGTTTGATGCGACTTTTGAACGCGTTTTGTAATAACTTATTACATTTTCAAAGACTTTAGTTTACAGACACACAACTATAACCTGCAAACACTAAACAGAGTTCTACTATGCTATCATTTAAACAGCTTCATCATATATACCCGCATTTGGGTGAGGTGATATGTTACAACAGTTTTGGATGAGGTGAACAAAACTTTCAACACAAGACAGAACACGGTGCAATGGGTATAAATTGAGTAAACCAAGGGAAGAATGGAAGTAACTGCCAAGGGCCTATTGGCCCATATTTCTTGATGCTTCTATATTGGTGCGGAGTCTTGAAGTGGGTAGAATATAGTTGTGCATTAATTGGCTGTTGATTGCTGGTGTTGCCTTGTTGATGTGTAGTGCCTCACAGATGTCAAGCCGCTTGCTATCGCTATATCTATCGATGATTTCCGTGTTGTTTGTTAAGACTTCTCTGGTGATGGTCTGGTTGTGGGAAGAGATTATATGTTCCTTAATGGAGCCCTGTTGCTTATGCATCGTTAATCGTCTGGAAAGAGATGTTGTTGTCTTGCCTATATACTGAGTTCTTTGAGGCTTTCAGTCCCCAAGTGGGCATTTGAAGGCATAGACGACGTTGGTCTCTTTTAAAGCGTTCTACTTTGTGTCTGGAGAGTTTCTCACGAGCAGGTTGGCCGTTTTTTGGTTTTATAGTAAATCGTCAATTGTATCTTCTGATTTTTGTGTGTAGGAATAACGTTCCTATTAACAATATCTTTCAGGACCTTTTCCTCCATTTTATGAGCTGTGGAAAAGAAGTTCCTGTAAAGTAGTCTAATTGGGGGTACAGGTGTTGTGTTAGTTGTCTCTTCAGAGGTTGCATGGCGTTTCACCTTCCTTCTTATGATGTCTTCAACGAAACCATTGGAGAAGCCTTTGTTGACTAGGACCTGCCTTACCCTACAGAGTTCTTCATCGACTTGCTTCCATCCTGAGCTGTGTCTGAGAGCACAGTCGACATAAGCATTAACAACACTCCTCTTGTACCTGTCTGGGCAGTCGCTGTTGGCATTGAGGCACATTCCTATGTTTGTTTCCTTAGTGTAGACTACAGTGTGGAAACCTCCGCAGTCTCCGCAAACACTGCAGTCTACACTAAGGTAAGAAACATAGAAATGGGCCTCAATGCCAACAGTGACTGCCCAGACAGGTACAAGAGGAGTGTTGTTAACGCTTATGTCGACCGTGATCTTATCCACAGCTCAGGATGGAAGCAAGTGGATGAAGAACTCTGTAGGGTAACGCAGGTCCTAGTCATCAACAGCTTCTCCAATGGTTTCGTTGAAGACATCATAAGAAGGAAGTTGAAACGCCATGCAACCTCTGAAGAGACAACTAACACAACACCTGTACCCCCTATTATACTATTTTATAGGAACTTCTTTTCCACAGCTCATAAAACGGAGGAAAAGGGTCCTGAAAGATATTGTTAATAGAAACGTTATCCCTACAGACAAAAATCAGAAGATACAATTGACGATTTACTATAAAACCAAAAAAGCGGCCAACCTACTCATGAGAAACTCTCCAGACACAAAGCAGAACGCTTTAAAAGAGACCAACGTCGTCTATGCCTTCAAATGCCCACTTGGGGACTGTAAGCCTCAAAGAACTCAGTATATAGGCAAGACAACAACATCTCTTTCTAGGCAATTAACGATGCATAAGCAACAGGGCTCCATTAAGGAATATATAATCTCTTCCCACAACCAGACCATCACCAGAGAAGTCTTAACAAATCACACTGAAATCATCGATAGATACAGCGATAGCAGGCGGCTTGACATCTGCGAGGCACTACACATCAAGAAGGCAACACCAGTAATCAGCAGCCAATTAATGCACAACTATATTCTACCCACTTCAAACTCCGCACCAATATAGAAGCACCAAGAAATATGGGCCAATAGGCCCTTGGCAGTTACTTCCATTCTTCCCTTTAATTTACCCAATTCATACCCATTGCACCGTGTTCTGTCTTGTGTTGAAAGTTTGCTCTATCTTGTGTTGAAAGTTTTGTTCACCTCATCCAAAACTGTTGTAACATATCACCTCACCCAAATGCGGGTATATAAGATGAAAGCTGTTTAAATGATAGCATAGTAGAACTCTGTTTAGTGTTTGCAGGTTATAGTTGTGTGTGTGTAAACTAAAATGTTTGAAAATGTAATAAGTTATTATGAAACGTGTTCAAGTGTCGTGTCAGACTAGAAATGAAAATGAATTTTGGAGAATTGAATTTTCAATTACCATCGACAGTGAAAAGAAACATAAGAAATATTGAGAAAATTCGTGTTAGAATTATTAATCTTACTTTTTCGGTCAAATTTAATAATATCTGTTTATAAGAAAGAGTGCTACCAAAATATATTATATTATATTATATTATATTATATATATATATATATATATATAATAAGGAAGGGAGTACCACCTCTAGCTGGAAGAAGGGGGACCCATAGCCTCGGAGGAAACCACGCATAACGCATTAGAGGGAATGTTTAGATCCTAGATCTAAATGTTTGGAATGTTTAGATCCTTAGGGAATGTTTAGGGAATGTTTAGATCCTTAGAATGATTTAGATCATAGAATGTTTAGATTAGGTATATATATATATATATATATATATATATATATATATATATATATATATATATATATATATATATATATATATATATATATATATGTATATATATATATATATATATATATATATATATATATATATATATATATACATATATATATATATATATATATATATATATATATATATATATATATATATATATATATATATATATATATAATGTATATATATTTAATGTGATGGGAAAATGTAGGTGTAAGGCAGTCCTCTCAGTGGCTGGTGTCAATGCCAATCACATTAGTAAAAAAAAGAGAAAAAATAGTTGACTGCTTGGCTGTTGCCTCCTGTGGTCAAGTAAAAAGGGAAAACATGCAAAACAAATCATATAAAAATGAAACTATAATTGACTTTAAACAAATATAAACAAAGATAATCCCTTGGCTATGTACAGTGTGAATTAATTAAAAATACAAAGACAAAAAACAATATAAAATAAAATACTGGTTACGTTACTCTACAATGAACAACACAAAAAAAATTAGTAAAAGGTGCTGAGAATATTGGCTGGCTGAAAACCTCCACTAATACAGAGAGCGTATGCTACATAGAATTATCAGCCTTGAGAGCACAGAATATTCTAAAGCCAACTGCTAGTGCACGCTTAGTCATAGGCTATGCATATGGCGCTGAAGTCGAGTGGAGTCGCTGATTCACCAATTGGAAGCATGCTGGCTGGAAGTTTTTTTTTTTTTTATTTTGATTAAAGAAATATACAATGTATAGCACAATATATGCATGACAAGAACCTAAGAACAGAACATAACAACAAAAACATAATCATAAACAGGCATAAAAGAGAACATTGCATAATAAGACCCCAGAAACTCCAGGGACACAAGTCCGAATACAAAATAAACATAGTAACGGACATACAAGAAACGGACGCATACGGACATGGAAAGACACAACAAACATATAAAGAATAAACCAGACACACATATAAATACACAATGCACACAAGTACAGAAATAACACAAAGCATAAGCACATCGCACACAAATCATATAAGTAACATAAAAACAAACCATGGCCAAGGCCCTGGCACTACTATATGACAACCCCAAGAAATAATCCGGGGCGAACAATGAAACACATAGATACACGTACCCTAAACAAACACACTTCCAGGAAGAACAGCAATCAAACCAACAAAATGAGTAACAAAACAGCCGCATTCAACTCACACAAGGCACAAGCAACGGCCCACGCAGGAGCCAACATAGAAGCAAACCCACACTCACACACAACCCCACACACCAAACCGAACACACAACCACAGGAGCAACCACACACACACCCAGCACAACCCCCCCGAGGAGGCCCACCGGAGGGCCGGGGATCTAGGATGAAAACAGAAGACCACTCACCCAAAAGCAACCCCACGCACATACCCACCCGTGAACCAACCACGGAACTCGCTCGGAAACGCACGCTGCACCCACCACCACGTGAACCGCAAACGACCCCTCAAAAAAACCCAAAAGCCTAGCAACCACATAACCCTCCCTCCGACCCACCCACACACAATACACAAAGTCAACAACAAGAAGACAAAGCGTATTACGAACACGGCGCGACCTCCGCAGAAAGGACAAAAACAAAAATCTCAAAAGGTCACCCCGACACTCAGGTCCACAAACCCCAACCAACACGTCCCGAAACCAATCAAGCAAACCCCACAACCGCCCGCAAAAATAAAAGACATGCAAGTGCGTCTCAGGGAGACCACAGTGCACACACGCATCAGAGGCACGCAAACCCAGCATGCACAACCGTGCATTAGTCGCCAACGACAAATGCAAGAGGCGAAACAACAATTCCCACTGTTGCGGAGCCAGAAACCAAGCCCCCAGCGCCGCCCACACATTCCCCCAATCCCAACATGGGAACAAACCCTCCACCCGCGGTGGAACACGACGAAACAAAACCCGATACACTGCCTTGACCGACAAGAACAGGAACCCCGGACAACGGCATACCTCCCGAAGAATCGCCACCACCCAAGAGTAAACCGGGGGGGTACAGACCGCCACCTCCCGACAAACACCAAAATCCACCAAATAGCTAAACCTAACAGAGCAATAATAAACACACAAACCATTGAGCCCCCACCCAACTCAAACCCCTGACACAACGAGACCCAAAAGAGCGCCCGAGCCCTCGTGAACACATCAGGAATGCCCACCTCACCCTCCCGCACAGCCAACACCAACGTCGACCGGCGAACTGGGTGGTAACGACCACACCACACATAACGATAAACCTGGCGTTCCAACCCGAAAGCCAGCTTACGATCCAGGGGGAAAACCCGAGCCACGAACCAGACCCGGGACAAAACTTTGCAATTCACAAGCAGCGCCCGCTGATAAAGCGTCAACGGGCGCACAGCCAGCAACCCAATCGCAACACCGACACTCCGGGAAACCATATCCCAATTGCAAGCCAAGGACCTCTCATAGGAAGCGAACCAGGTAAGCCCCAAAACCCGCATAGAAGTGACAACCGGAAACCATGACCCCACCCACACATGGCGAGAGGACTACCCACCAAGACCCATAAGACCGGATTTCGCACGATTTACCTGCGCCCCAGTGGCCAACTCAAACCTCTCAACCACAACCTGGACCGCCCCAACCGACCCCTCCGAGGCCAGGAACAGGACGGTATCATCTGCATAGCGCAGATAGGCAATCGAAGACCCGACGGCAAACGGGGGGGGACGATCAACGAGCATCCCTTGATCACCCGAAAAAATGGCTCCTGAAAGACAATATACAGGAGCATCGAAAGCGGACAACCCTGCCGCACCGAGCGACGCACAGGGAAAGAATCACTCAAAAACCCATTTACACAGACCCGACTACAACATTGAGCGTACAACATACGCACCCAATGAACAAACAAGGGCGGAAATCCCAGCCTCCCCAACACACGAAACACAAAATCGAGCGACACACGGTCGAGATCTTCGACCAATCCAGACAAATCATCGCTGCCGACAAGCGAGAGTCGGACACGTACAAGAGCACATCTCGAAACAATGCATTGCAATGCAACAAGGAACGACCCGGAACACCACAAAACTGCTCCACAGAGACAACAGACGCCACAACACTGCGACACCGACCAGCCAAGACCTCAGACAGGATCTTGTAATCGACATTCAACAAAGTAATGGGCCGCCAGTTTGAGAAGAACCGTAGATCGCCCGACTTCGGGAGAAGCCGCACAATCCCAACGCACTGAGACATAGGCAGAACACACTCCCAAAGACAAGACTGGACCACCTCCAGCAGAACATCCCCCAACACATCCCAAAAGGCGACATAGAACTCAATAGGAAGACCATCTGAACCCGGCACCTTCCCGGAACGAAACGACCGCACCACCACAAGCAGCTCCGCCAAGGAGACCTCTTTCACCAGACCAGCACACTCCGCAACCGACAACCCAGGAAGGCACCGACCCAAGAAATCCTCCGCAAGTGTGGCGTCCCCAGCCACCTCCGCATACAGCGCAGCCAACTGCTGCCGAACATAGTGCAACACCCCACCAGTGTCCGAAACAACCGTCCCATCTGGCCGTTGCAAGGCCGTAAAAAGAACAGAGTCACGCGCGGCCCGTACCTTACTTAAAAGAAATGGAGAAATCCGTTCCCCGTCTACCCTCTCACTTACACGAGCCCTCACATGCACACCCTCCGCCCACTCACTCCGCAACCCGCATATACACGCCTTGCTGTCCACAATCTTATCAAAACAATCAACACCAACACCTTACATACAACCGCCTGCTTGCAACAACCGCAGCAACCCAAAGCGCCCAGCAGCCTCGCGCTTAGCAACCACGCGAAAAAACAAACGACACTGCACTTTACACCACTCCAAGACAGACAGAAACTCACAACGCCGGGCTCGAATCCCGACCCACCAACACCGAAACTGACGACAAACACGCGGAGAATGCAACAACCCACAGTTTAGCTTCCACCACCCCGCACCGACCCGCACCTGACTGGGTACCCCAACCTGGACCACCACCAAACTGTGGTCGGAGAATGCAACCGGGACAGTGTGAAAATCATACACCGTACATTCCCCACCATTGACATACACCCTATCGATGCGCGAACGCACCCCACGTGCAGCAAAAGTAAACGACAACCCTCCACCAAAGAGCACAGCAGCATCTCGGAAACCACATGAACGCACCACCTCCAGCAGCGCACCCGAGACATTCTGCGGACGAGCGCTACAACAATCCCGTGCACTCGTCACACAATTGAAGTCCCCTCCAAAAATCATGCCCCGCGTATCATGGCGCAAGAAAGGAAGAAGCCCCACCCGAAAAACTCCTCCCTCTCCCGACGCCGCGCTGCACCCATGGGGGCGTACACCGTCAAGAACGGAATCACGACCCCCCAAAACTCCACCCGCACAAACAACACCCGCCCATCCTTGTCCACCTCCGTGTGAAGCACGGAGAAGGAGGCCTTACGAGAGAATAACATAAGGGTCCCCCCGAAAGGCGTCCTCGGCGAGTTGAGCACCACATGATAATGCACGCTTAGACACTGCAACACAGACACATCATGCACATTATGCTCCTGTATGAGAGCCACATCCACACGTTGCTCCTGCAAAACATCCAACAGGCCCAACTGGACCCCAAGAGCATTCAAACCCCGAACATTCAAGGACGCACAAACTACAGAGGGCGCCATCGGGACAACCTCAGGACACCCCCAACCCGTCGCGACACACAGGCCGCACTTCATCCTGGACCCCAGGGCGATCACAGTGAACACCGCCAGTCGCCGTACCCAGCCCCACGGACGAGCCCTCTGCCGGATCCGCAGAGCCCCCACGAACCGGAACAAGGGCCGAAGACCCCCGACAGTTACCCTTAGACAACACGACCACCAGGTCCCGGTTACCGCGATGAGCCACCCACCCAGGGGTGCCACCATCAGGAGTCGCAGCTGCCGTCACTGGAGGCACCACAGAAGAAACCTCCTCGATGTCCTCGCCCGCAACCTCCATCGCAATACCGCCCTCCGCCCACAACCGACGAGGCGATGTATCCTGAGCCGAACGACGGCTCTTCACATGAGGCTGCTGATCGTCGGTACAACGACCCCCAGCAAGGGGTGCTCCAGAAGAACCCGACGTGGGCTGGCCCAAAGCCGAAGCAGCACGGACACACACAGCAGCAACCTCCACAGCATGGGGCCACAGCTTACCACCACGCCCGGAGACAGGAGCAGAAGGAGCAGGCCCAGAAAGCGGGAGAGCACACTCCAGCTCACAGGGGGCATCCACCACGGACGCCGAGGCACGCGCAGCTGACGAACCACTGGACAAGGCGGCCTTCATAGACGACGAGGGAGTCGACGCAGAGTCAGAGGGCAGGGAGGAGCACACACACCCCACCACCCCAGCATCCCCGGGCAGCAGACAATCTTCAGCAGGGGAAGCAGGCACCACACCAACAGCAGCAGCCGAGGACCGCACAGAAGCCTCCGGCCGCGGATGCACCTCCGCCACCACCGAACGAGTAACCCCCGAGGCAGGAGCTCCTGTTCCCACATAGCACACCGGGGAAGCAGACGTACTATGTCCCGACCAAACAGGGACAGAGGGAGCACTTGCTGAACCCGCCACAGGAACCACCCCAGGCACCTCGCCAGGGCGAGAAGGCGATGAGGAAGCCCCCCGCGTCTCCAAAGGGGGCAAGTCACCCTCCAAGAAAACGGAGGGAGCCTCAGCTCGAGGAGCATCACAGCTCGCTGCCACATGGCCCTCAGCACCACACCGGAAACAAGTGCGAGTCTGTCCCTGATAAAATACTCTGAGCGAGAGCCCACGATACAGAAGACGAGACGGTACCGGTGACGTAATCTTCATACCAAGCGTACGAATGCCCGTACGCAGCCCGCTCAGCCGATCTGTACGCAGATGTTTGAAACGATGAAACTGCACCACTCCATACTTCCCAAACACAACCCGCAGCTCATCCTCAGAGAACGTCACCGGTACACCATGCACACTCACGTACTGCACGGCCCCCCAGGGATCCGAAACGGCCACAGACACAGCCGTGTCGGTGACTGGAACAGAGTGGCCGGCCCAACGCGCCACAAACTCCTTGTACAGCGAGCTCCTGCAGAAGGTCATCGCCACTCGCGTAGGGGAAAGCTTTTCCAGCCCTATCAAATCCTGGACATCCGCTTGAAGCACATCGACGACAGCAACTTCCACAATCGCCCAGTCCACATCCCCTGAGAAGTCAAGGCACGCCGTGTCCACGTGCCGTACGCGGGACACACCACCAACCACCATACCACCAGCCGGGCCCTCCGGCCAGCGGGCGCACCACACCACAATCCACACCCGCCTCCACTCAGCACCAGGCGACAACTGGCAGGTCAAACGAGCACGTCCTGACCCTCTGGCGGCCAGTGAACGAATCATATATATATATATATATATATATATATATATATATATATATATATATATATATATATATATATATATATATATATATATATATATATATATATATATATATATAATGTATATATATTTAATGTGATGGGAAAATGTAGGTGTAAGGCAGTCCTCCCAGTAGCTGGTGTCAATGCCAATCACATTAGTAAAAAAAAAGAGAAAAAAAAGTTGACTGCTTGGCTGTTGCCTCCTGTGGTCAAGTAAAAAGGGAAAACATGCAAAACAAATCATATAAAAATGAAACTATAATTGACTTTAAACAAATATAAACAAAGATAATCCCTTGGCTATGTACAGTGTGAATTAATTAAAAATACAAAGACAAAAAACAATATAAAATAAAATACTGGTTACGTTACTCTACAATGAACAACACAAAAAAATTAGTAAAAGGTGCTGAGAATATTGGCTGGCTGAAAACCTCCACTAATACAGAGAGCGTATGCTAGATAGAATTATCAGCCTTGAGAGCACAGAATATTCTAAAGCCAACTGCTAGTGCACGCTTAGTCATAGGCTATGCAGATGGCGCTGAAGTCGAGTGGAGTCGCTGATTCACCAATTGGAAGCATGCTGGCTGGAAGTGGTAGTTTGGTGATCGACGAGGGTGGTGCGCCGACGGCGAGGGGATTTGGACAGCGAGTGTAGGGTACGTATACCCCCTGTAGAAACGTATTCTACTATATATATACTACTCTTGAATGAAGTATTTTGATGTTATGGACGTACTGAAGTAACATGATGTAGGAAAGAGCAGGCCAAATCTCTCTTGGAAGAGATTACCGTCACAGCTCTTCCCCGAAGCCTGCTCTTACAGGTTAAGTTACTTCAGTAGATGGTAGCGTGGTAGGAGTAGCTGCCTCTACTTCGTAGACTCTGGAGAGGGCGTCGGCTATGATGTTATCCGAGCCCTTCATGAAGAATATCTCCAGGTTAAAATTCTGCAGGTACAGAGCCCAGCGTAGAAGACGTTGATTGCTGAATTGGGCCTGTTGCCGGAACCGTAGGGGATTGTGGTCTGAGTAGATGGTAATGGACCGATTACCCTGTAGGTAAGGTTCGAAATGTTGTAGGTTCAGGACGATGGAAAGGAGTTCCTTTTCTATGGTGCTATAGTTCTTCTGATGGGGCTTCAACTTGTAGTTGTAGTAGCTGAAAGAAAGAACTTCTTCGCCACGCTGTTGCATTAGAACGCTCGATGCGGGTGCCACTTGCGTTATCTTGAGGTTATTTTGAGATGATTTCTTGGCTTTAGTGTCCCCGCGGCCCGGTCCTCGACCAGGCCTCCACCCCCAGGAAGCAGCCCGTGACAGCTGACTAACTCCCAGGTACCTATTTACTGCTAGGTAACAGGGGCATTCAGGGTGAAAGAAACTTTGCCCGTTTGTTTCTGCCTCGTGCGGGAATCGAACCCGCGCCACAGAATTACGAGTCCTGCGCGCTATCCACCAGGCTACGAGGCCCCCACGAGGGCGTGGACATTGATGATGAAGATCTTCGTTATATCTGTTGAGGCGAGAATGGGATCAGAACATGGCAGAGATTTTAGTTGTTCAAAGGCAACGGTCTGTTGGATGGTCCAATGATACTGTTGCTTGGGGCTGGTCAGATTAATCAATGGTGTCGCTACCATACTAAAATTGTTCACAAACCTACGATAGTAAGATGCTAGGCCAGGGAAGCGCAAGAGCTGCTTCCTGGTTGTAGGTTGTGGGTAATGCTGAATGGCTTGAGTGTGAATGGTTAAAGGAGCTAGGCTGCCACTCCCTATCACGTGACCAAGATAACGCACTTTACCTTTAGCATAGGTGGACTTGCTCAAGTTGATGGTAAGGCCGGCTGTCAGGAGCTTGGAGAACAATCGTCGTATCTGGAGCAGATGTTCGCTCCAGGTAGTAGTTGCCACAACGATGTCATCCAAGTAGGCGTAGGTGTGATCTAGGCCGAAGATGATGCAGTTGACAGCTCACTGGAAGGTGGCCGGGGCGTTACACAGTCCATAAAGGAAGGCGTTCATATCTGTACAGGCCAAAAGGAGTGGTGAAGGCAGATATTTCCTTAGCTCGCTCTGTCAGGCTGATCTGACAGTAGCCCTTTAACAAATCAATTTGGGACAGATAATTAGCATTACCTACTGCATCAAGGATATCATCTATACGAGGTAAAGAGTAAGCATCCTTGACGGTCACAAGGTTCAGTTTCCTATAGTCGGTACATAGTCGAACTTTACCGTGCGGTTTCAGCACCAAGATGCAGGATGAGGCCCAAGGGGACTCACAAGGGGTGGCCAGCCCATGATCCAGAAGGTACTGTACTTCAGCACGCATAACTTCCTTTTTGTACGGGCTGATACGGTAGAAGGGTTGACGAATCGGCCGGGTATCAGGAAGTAGCTGGATGTCGTGCTGAACCACATTACACTCCTGGGGATCATTGCTGAACAACTTCTGATGTTCTTGAAGAACTTTGATGAGAGGAGCACTGTTACAGTCCTATAAATATTTAGCAAGATCAGTAAGGATTTCCGAGTTGGAAGGCACTGATTCAGAGTTAGTGCTTTCGGGAGGAGAAGCAGGGAAGGTCTCACTGTGGAGGCATGGATCTTTAAAGGTGGAGAGAGAGATACTAGCCTAGTGGGGGGAATACCTTTATACTCCTTCAAAAGATTGACGTGGCACAACTGGGTCTTCCGCCGCCTATCTGGAGTTTCAAGAACGTAGTTGTGGTTGTTTCTGCACTCCTTGATGCGGTAAGGTCCTGAAAACTTATTTTGCAATGGAGAACCAAGGATCGGAAAATATATTAAAACGAAGTCTCCTGCTTTAAATTTTCTGATTTTACTGCGTTTGTCAAAATGAGTTTTCATCCTATCTTGAGCTTTTAATAAATTATCATTGGCAAATTTATGTACTCTCTCTAAAATGTGCTTTAAGTTTTGAAGAAACTGGGGCACATTCTGGGGGGGTCACTGAAGGTGGCATTACGTAGAGTCTTTAAAAGCTTTAAGAGGAGTACGGCACTAACGTCCGTAGAGCATCTCATAAGGAGATACTCCTAGAGACTCATTTGGGAGACTTCTGAAAATGCACATGATGATGTCAAATTGTTTATCCCAGTCTTTCATAGTTTCATTGCAAAATTTCTCAAGGAGTGATTTTATAGTTTGGTGACTACGTTCAAGAGAACCCTGTGAAGCAGGATGATAGGGGCTGGACAATACCTGAGTGATATTGAATTCTTCCAGTGTCTTCTTGAAGAGATCACTGGTGAAGTTGGTGCCACAGTCACTTTGAACCTCCCGAGGAAATCCATATTGTGTAAAGATCTTCAATAGTTGTTTCACCACCGTAGCAGCCGTAATGTTCTTTACAGGAACTGCTATGGGAAATCTGGTGGTTGGACACAGGATGGTTAGTATATAAGCGTTGCCAGAACTGGTCCGGGGTAAAGGACCAACACAGTCTATGATGAGTCTGTGAAAAGGTTCCGCAGGCACCTGGATAGGAATTAAAGGAGCCTTGGGAATCGGGATGTTAGGTTTTCCTGCCATCTGACATGTATGACACTGTTGTACATAAGTTTTTACATCTTTAATCATACCTGGCCAGTAGTAGTCTTGTCTGATTCCGTGATAGGTCTTATTAAAACTGTAGTGAGAAAGCGCTCCATGGGCCAGGTGTAGAATATCGGGCCGTAGGCTGGTGGGAACTACTAATTGGTCGACATTAGCCCAATCGTCATACTCCGTTAGTTTACTGGGTCGGTACCTCCGGTAGAGCAATTGGTTCTCTATGAAGAACCCAGGAATACTGTCAGATTGAGTCTCGGCCTGGAAGATTAATGGTGTTAATGAAGGATCCTCCCTCTGCAACTTACGGAACTCCAACATAGTAAGATTCGGTGGTAGATTCTGATGGTCTTGAGGGACAGCTGTTGCAATAGAGTCAGCTGGTTGCGGACGTGCAGCTTGTGCACGAGTTGTCACCAAAACCGGAGGAGAGACTTCATCACTTTCTTGGACCTCTGCTGGAACATACTTCAAGATGGGGTTTTCCACTACAGAGTCCCATACCTGGGGTTTGTCCATGATGATCAAGTTGGAAGGTTGCAGATCTTCGGCCAAGTTGTTGCCCAGGAGAAGTTGTACCCATGTCATGGGAAAAGGCTTTTCCCGGATGGCGACTTGGACTTCACCTTGTACGAAAGGACAATCCAGGTGTCCACTCCGTATCTGGCGAGTGGATACGGAGTGGTAGCAATGAGGTCAGTGATAAGGACCGTCTCCCCGGTGTAGGTGATGTTAGGCACAGCTGATTTCAAAATGATAAACTGAAGAGCAGCTGTATCCCTCAAGATCTTCACTTTAGAACATTCCGAATCTGTACTGTTGGCAGAGACAGTTTCAGGATACAGGTGTTTGCTGAAGAGAGAAAGATCATTAACAGGAACACCAACATTCATCACAGGCTTACCGGATTTAGGAGGAGTCGGTTTGGGTTTAGGAGTTTCACTATAGCCTCTGTATTGGGCTTTTCCACATTTATCTATGGTATGTCCATAGAGCTTGCAATACTTACAATATAATTGGGAGGTTGCTTAATTGGTACTCACTTTGTCATAATCAGACCAAGATGTCTTACTGGAAGATGTGTCAGTTGTCAACCTGTGTATAAGGCTGTAGGTGTCAGCCGACCTCGCACATCTGATATAGTCGGTTTCCTCCTTATCCGCTAAGTAAAGACGGATGGGAGCAGGAATATGTTGAAAGAAATCTTCGACTACAATAAGGTTGACAAGGTCTGAAAATGTAGAAACATGGGCTGCTTCCAGCCATTTCATGATATATCTTTTCTTAGTATTGGCAAATTCTAAATAGGTGGTGGCACTTGCCTTTAGATACTCACGGAATTTTCGTCTGTAGTTTTCGGTGGAGAGAAGGTAAGCGTTTAAAACGGCTTGCTTTAGACTCTGGTAGTCATTCTCAGACGCTAAGGTACTGAGAGTAATCGCAGCTCTACCTGTGAGATGCCCTCTGAGAAGTATAGACCACTGATCTTCAGGCCAGCTAAGTTTTTTAGCTAGGACCTCAAAAGTAGTAAAAAACTCATCTACCTCTGTCTCAACGAATGGTGGCATTAACTTACTTGCATGGGAGATGTTAAAGCTTGCTGGGGGACTGGCTGCTCGTTGGCGCTGAGTATAGTGTGTAGTTTCCAAGTCGAGTTCTCTTTTACGATATTATAGAGCCCTATCGGCTTGCTTTTTATCGTGTTCACGTTGTATCTCCAGATTACGTTCTCTTACGCCAAGCTGTTCCCTCTCACGCTCACGTTGTAGGGCAGCCTCTCGTTCCTGTTCTTCCTTATGCCTGGCAGCCTCGCGTTCCTTCAGTGCAGCCTCTCATTCCTGTTCTTCTTTCTTTAGGGCAGCCTCTCATTCCTGTTCTTCTTTCTTTAGGACAGCCTCGCGTTCCTGTTCTTCTTTCTTTAGGGCAGCCTCGCATTCCTGTTCTTCTTTCTTTAGGGCAGCCTCGCGTTTCTGTTCTTTCTTTAGGGCAGCCTCGCGTTTCTGTTCTTCTTTCTTTAGGGCAGCCTCGCGTTTCTGTTCTTCTTTCTTTAGGGCAGCCTCGGGTTCCTGTTCTTCTTTCTTTAGGGCAGCCTCGCGTTCCTTTAGGGCAGCCTCTTCCTTCTTTATCTGGAGGGCCCCAAAGAATGAGGTGATTTGATAAAATACCATGCCCAAGATAACCATCAGAGTGCAGGCGGGAGGATGGGGAATTAGCCTCGGCTACCATCCTCTTTTTCCGGTCATGATGGTCGAGTGCTTAAGGGATCCTGTACATCAGTTGCAGAGTACTTCTAGCAGTATGGGTTCGAGGCACTTCTGGGGTGTGAGTTTTCAGCTATATATACACACACACACACACACATATATATATATATATATATATATATATATATATATATATATATATATATATATATATATATATATATATATATATATATATATATATATATATATATATGCGAACAAGCCTGAATGGTCCCCAGGACAATATGCAACTGAAAACTCACACCCCAGAAGTGACTCGAACCCATACTCCCAGAAGCAACGCAACTGGTATGTACAAGACGCCTTAATCCACTTGACCATCACGACCGGACAAAATGAGGTGATAGGCTAAGCTATTTGAACCACCCCACCGCCGGCACTCGGATAGTAATCTTGGGCATAGCATTTTACCAAATCACCTCATTCTTTGGGGCACACGTGAGGAACACAAATGCGAACAAGCCAGAATGGTCCCCAGGACAATATGCAACTGAAAACTCACACCCCAGAAGTGACTCGAGCCCATACTCCCAGCAGCAACGCAACTGGTATGTACAAGACGCCTTAATCCACTTGACCATCACGACCGGACAAAATGAGGTGATAGCCGAGGCTATTTGAACCACCCCACCGCCGGCACTAGGATAGTAATCTTGGGCATAGCATTTTACCAAATCACCTCATTCTTTGGGGCACACGTGAGGAACACAAATGCGAACAAGCCTGAATGGTCCCCAGGACATTATGCAACTGAAAACTCACACCCCATAAGTGACTCAAACCCATACTCCCAGCAGCAACGCAACTGGTATGTACAAGACGCCTTAATCCACTTGACCATCACGACCGGACAAATGCTATGCCCAAGATTACTATCCGAGTGCCGGCGGTGGGGTGGTTCAAATAGCCTCGGCTATCACCTCATTTTGTCCGGTCGTGATGGTCAAGTGGATTAAGGCGTCTTGTACACACCAGTTGCGTTGCTGCTGGGAGTATGGGTTCGAGTCACTTCTGGGGTGTGAGTTTTCAGTTGCATATTGTCCTGGGGACCATTCAGGCTTGTTCGCATTTGTGTTCCTCACGTGTGCCCCAAAGAATGAGGTGATTTGGTAAAATGCTATGCCCAAGATTACTATCCGAGTGCCGGCGGTGGGGTGGTTCAAATAGCCTCGGCTATCACCTTATTTTGTCCGGTTGTGATGGTCAAGTGGATTAAGGCGTCTTGTACATACCAGTTGCGTTGCTGCTGGGAGTATGGGTTCGAGTCACTTCTGGGGTGTGAGTTTTCAGTTGCATATTGTCCTGGGGACCATTCAGGCTTGTTCGCATATATATATATATATATATATATATATATATATATATATATATATATATATATATATATTGTGACGGTGTTCCCTGCTTTATATGTCTCCCACGCCTGCTGTTAGAGTCATGTCCACTTTACCCGAGCGTTCTCTACGTCGCAGGCATCAGTTTGATATATGTGGGAGAGTAGTGTTCTCGAGGTGGCGAGAAATTTGTAAAAAAAGAGTATTTTGGCCTGTGGTATAGGCCCTTTAGGGAGCCAATATGGCGCTGGCCCCTCCGTTTTGCTGCCAAAACTGTGTGACGTCAGTGGCGCCAGATTGGTCGCCGACAGCGACGTGGCACAGGGAGCCAATGAAAACCTCTCTTGGCAAGTATGACGTCACGAAGGAAGGGGGGTCCGGTTATCGCGCCGCGGTGGACACCACCAGTCTGAGACAGCATGTCAAGGAGGTCGGACGTGCGCTGGGGGGTCCTGTCAGTTGGACAGTTTACCCCGTCTCCGGAGGACTTATGCATCACCAGCGGTCTGACAGCACCTGTGGGGTCTTCCTTCGTTCATGTGTTGGACCAGAGAGGGAATTGACAGAATATTGAGCAACAAGTGCTCCCAGGACAGGTGTTGTGCAGGTGAAGTCTAGGCAGCAACGTATGCCACGGCTGATGGCTTCACAGTGATGACGTAGTGGCTGGGCCAATCCTCCGTTAGGGAATCAGTCTGACACAACACATCAAGGTGGACGGATTTGTGAAGGATGGTCATGTCAGTTTGACAGTTGAACCCCGATCCCGTGGATATTACGCGTCACCCATAGTCTGCAAGTACGCAGAGAGGTCTTCCTTCATTCCATGTGTGGACCGAAGAGGGAATTGACGGAATATTGAGCATCAAGTGCTCCAAGTTCAGGTGCTGTGCAGGTGAAGTCTAGGCAGTGTCGTCTGGGACGTCTGATAGCTTCACAGTGACGACGTAGCGGCTGGGCCAATCCACTGGGAAGTAGTGAAAGAAGATACTAATTGGGAATCCGTACGACTGCAGCCGAGAAGTAGGTTGGCAGCCGTAGTTGGGAGGAGAAGTTGACAGCTGGGAGACCGACTCCAACCCTACAAGATGTGGAGGAGGAGCACGGACCCGTGGAGGACAGAACACGGAGACGACGCGTTTATTTTGGGACGTTGATTGGGTTCCTGGAGGACACGACAGGGTGTGTGTGCGGGCGTTCCCTACACGAGGCGAGAGCCTGGACCAGGAGCTACAACTCAACTCTCACCGAAGGATAAGTGGAAGTAGGTGATTCTAGTTTCCCTCCCAATTCCCCTTTAGTCAGCTATATTATTTAGCCAGAGTACTTTGTATGTCATGAGCAAGGCTCACCAATGTCACGTTAGGACACAGTTGTGAGACGTGGGGCCGTAGAAAGCTCTCACAGGATATATTTGTGATGTGGATGCACCCGCATTATTATTGAAGAGTTTGCTGTGTTAGTTGATAATTTCTTTCATGTGACATTTATGGTATAACTTATGCCAGAGAATATATATATATATAAAGTGAACCAGTTATTGGTGTTAGGCTATGTGCCCAGTATTGATATTATTACTATTATTGATATCTATGATTTATCTATATATATATATATATATATATATATATATATATATATATATATATATATATATATATATATATATATATATATATATATATGTCGTACCTAGTAGCCAGAACGCACTTCTCAGCCTACTATGCAAGGCCCGATTTGCCTAATAAGCCAAGTTCTCCTGAATTAATATATTTTCTCAAATTTTTTTCTTATGAAATGATAAAGCTACCCATTTCATTATGTATGAGGTCAATTTTTTTTTATTGTAGTTAAAATTAACGTAGATATATGACCGAACCTAACCAACCCCACCTAACCTAACCTAGCCTATCTTTATATGTTAGGTTAGGTTAGGTAGCCGAAAAAGTTAGGTTAGGTTAGGTTAGGTAGGTTAGGTCGTCGGAAAACAATTAATTCATGAAAACTTGGCTTATTAGGCAAATCTGGCCTTGCATAGTAGGCTGAGAAGTGCGTTCTGGCTACTAGGTACGACATATATATATATATATATATATATATATATATATATATATATATATATATATATATATATATATATATATATATATATATGTATATATATATATATATATATATATATATATATATATATATATATATATATATATATATATATATATATATATATATATATATATATATATATATATATATATATTTTGGTAGCAGTCTTTCCTGTAGACATATATTATTAAATATGACCGAAAAAGTAAGATTAATAATTCTAACACGAATTTTCTCAATCTTTCGTACATTACGCTTCACTGTTGGAGGTAAATCAAAAATCACTTCTCCAAAATTCATTTTTATTTCTAGTCTGACGCGACACGGGCGCGTTTCGTAAAACTTATTACATTTTCAAAGACTTCACAAATGCACAACTGATTAGAACTTGCGTTTCTCTGATTTTATATCTACATTTGAGTGAGGTGGGAAGGGTGATGTGGCATTAACACAAGACAGAACAACAGGGGATATTAATAGGGTATTAAAAGTATCAACACAAGACAGAACAGAAACAATGGGTATTGAATAGAAGTGTTTGTAGAAAGCCTATTGGTCCATATTTCTTGATGCTTCTATATTGGAGCGGAGTCTTGAGGTGGGTAGAATATAGTTGTGCAATAATTGGCTGTTGATTGCTGGTGTTGACTTCTTGATGTGTAGTGCCTCGCAAACGTCAAGCCGCCTGCTATCGCTGTATCTATCGATGATTTCTGTGTTGTTTACTAGGATTTCTCTGGCGATGGTTTGGTTATGGGAAGAGATTATATGTTCCTTAATGGAGCCCTGTTGCTTATGCATCGTTAAACGCCTAGAAAGAGATGTTGTTGTCTTGCCTATATACTGGGTTTTTTGGAGCTTACAGTCCCCAAGTGGGCATTTGAAGGCATAGACGACGTTAGTCTCTTTTAAAGCGTTCTGTTTTGTGTCTGGAGAGTTTCTCATGAGTAGGCTGGCCGTTTTTCTGGTTTTATAGTAAATCGTCAGTTGTATCCTCTGATTTTTGTCTGTAGGGATAACGTTTCTATTAACAATATCTTTCAGGACCCTTTCCTCCGTTTTATGAGCTGTGGAAAAGAAGTTCCTGTAAAATAGTCTAATAGGGGGTATAGGTGTTGTGTTAGTTGTCTCTTCGGAGGTTGCATGGCTTTTCACTTTCCTTCTTATGATGTCTTCGATGAAACCGTTGGAGAAGCCGTTATTGACTAGGACCTGCCTTACCCTACAGAGTTCTTCGTCGACTTGCTTCCATTCTGAGCTGTGGCTGAGAGCACGGTCGACGTATGCGTTAACAACACTCCTCTTGTACCTGTCAGGGCAGTCGCTGTTGGCATTTAGGCACATTCCTATGTTTGTTTCCTTAGTGTAGACTGCAGTGTGGAAACCTCCGCCCTTTTCCATGACTGTTACATCTAGAAAAGGCAGCTTCCCATCCTTTTCCGTCTCGTAAGTGAAACGCAGCACGGAACTCTGCTCAAATGCCTCCTTCAGCTCCTGCAGATGTCTGACATCAGGTACCTGTGTAAAAATGTCGTCAACATACCTGCAGTATATGGCCGGTTTCAAGTTCATGTCGACTAAGACTTTTTGCTCGATGGTACCCATGTAGAAGTTTGCAAACAGGACACCTAGGGGAGAACCCATGGCGACCCCATCTACTTGCTTATACATGTGCCCATCCGGGCTCAAGAAGGGTGCCTCTTTAGTACAAGCTTGGAGTAGTTTCCTCAGAATACTTTCTGGCATGTCAAGAGGAGTACAGGCTGGATCACGATACACTCTGTCGGCTATCATTCCGATTGTCTCGTCCACAGGTACGTTGGTAAACAGCGACTCTACGTCCAACGAGGCTCTTATCCCTGTGGCCCGTGCGCCCCGCAGTAAGTCCACAAATTCCTTTGGAGACTTCAGGCTGAAGGCGCAAGGAACATAAGGAGTCAGCAGGCCGTTGAGTCGCTTCGCCAGTCTGTACGTGGGTGTGGGTATCTGGCTAATGATTGGCCGAAGTGGGTTTCCAGGCTTGTGCGTCTTGACATTTCCATACGCATATCCAGGTTTATATTCCCCAATGATCTTTGGCAGGTGGAGTCCGGATTTCTTGGCGTTCACAGTTTCGATCAGTTTGTTGACCTTTGCTTTTAATTCGGCTGTAGTGTCCTTCGTTACCCTTTGGAACTTAGTTTGGTCAGAGAGTATGATGTTCATTTTCGCCAGATATTCGTCTTTTTTAAGAATGACATATATTGGCGACTTGTCACCTCTCCTGACAACTATCTCCTTGTTCTCACGAAGGCTTTTTGCTGCCGCTTTAAGCTCGGGGGACAGTATGGTGCTTCTGTAGTTGCCTCGATTCTTTCCTCCTTCTGCAATAAGTTCTGCTTGTAAGGTATCTTTGGTAGTGACCTTCTTTTGTGTCTCGAGGTCGAATATGTCGTCCACCAGAATTTCCAACTCTACTTTCCGGGCCATTTCACTCGGTCTGGACATAACATGACAGTTTATGCCCAGATTTAGGAGAGTGACTTGGTCCTCAGTGAGGTTAATTCCTGCAAGGTTCAGGAAGCCATCTCTTGGTCGTGGAATTGCCATAGGTCCTCCATATAATGTTGTTAGCTTCTTGATAATCCTTGTTTCAGTGCTGAGGTGATGTTGGTCTGTGAGGATGTCGAGGTGTTGTTCAATGCGGGTACGGATACTATGGTCGATGTTGCTATTTCTCCACTCGTTTGTAGCATGAAGTAGTTGCGTTTTGTTGTCTTTGATTTCATTCTCTGCCTTGTATATCTGATCACGAATCAGATCCTGGCGATATTTTATCGTGAAGGCTTGATTCCTTGCTGCTGGGTCGTGCACTTTAACATTAGTATATTTTGGTAGCAGTTGTTCCTGTAAACATATATTATTAAATATGACCGAAAAAGTAAGATTAATAATTCTAACACGAATTTTCTCAATCTTTCGTACATTACGCTTCACTGTTGGAGGTAAATCAAAAATCACTTCTCCAAAATTCATTTTTATTTCTAGTCTGACGCGACACGGGCGCGTTTCGTAAAACTTATTACATTTTCAAATACTTCACAAATACACAACTGATTAGAACTTGCGTTTCTCTGATTTTTGTCTTTGTTTTTTCGGTCATATTTAATAATATATATATATATATATATATATATATATATATATATATATATATATATATATATATATATATATATATATATATGTCGTACCTAGTAGCCAGAACGCACTTCTAGGCCTACTATGCATGGCCCGATTTGCCTAATAAGCCAAGTTTTCCTGAAATAATATATTTTCTCTTATTTTTTTCTTATGAAATGATAAAGCTACCCATTTCATTATGTATGAGGTCAATTTTTTTTTATTGGAGTTAAAATTAACGTAGATATATGACCGAACCTAACCAACCCTACCTAACCTAACCTAACCTATCTCTATAGGTTAGGTTAGGTTAAGTAGCCGAAAAAGTAAGGTTAGGTTAGGTTAGGTAGGTTAGGTAGTCGAAAAACAATTAATTCATGAAAACTTGGCTTATTAGGCAAATATGGCCTTGCATTGTAGGCAGAGAAGTGCGTTCTGGCTACTAGGTACGACATATATATATATATATATATATATATATATATATATATATATATATATATATATATATATATATATATATATATATATATATATATATATATATATATATATATATATATATATATATATATATATATATATATATGTGCTTGTGTGTTGAATAATTTCTCATGTGTGCAGTGATCAATTGAATATTCGCCTACGAAAGGAATTACTGAGAACTCCAGTATTATATCTTGTTGCATTCGTTATCATTATATGAAATACTGTGTGTTACGCCATGATAGTGAATTATTATGTTCATTAATATAGAGATGTTTGATTGAGCTCAAGATCAGTGCAGTGATTCGATTGCGTTCTATTGCCATTATAGCAGTAATCGTGTTGTGTAATAATACAGTATTAGTTGAGAATTCAAAGAAACAGGCGCATAACGCCAACAAACAAGTGCAGTAAGAGATTACGCAGTGAGGGGGGAGTCGCCCAGCTGATTTTGACGTTTGACGTGAGGGGAAGCATTGCCAACTTGGTGCGTCCCTAATTATATGTGGAGAGCGAGCGACTTTTGCATGTACTAGCTGTTTGCTTGTTGATACAAGAATATGATGTCTTGAGTTTTAAGTAAAATACAAAAATACCTTGGCGTTTGTATCATCCCCTCCATATTTCTTGTGGCTATATAATAATTGAGAGGAGATAAAGTGATAGAAATAAATACCTGCCTGATATCAGATATATTGAGTGTGCTCTTACCACTGTTACCACAATTCCACTATACCACTGACGTGTTACTGGACACGGGAAACACCAGCTGGCGACCTTGTGGTTAGTAGTAGAGCCCTTGTCGTGGCGGGCACACAATTGAAAGAGCAAACCGTGTCTCCACTCATCTCTAACTACTAAGGCCGGTTGGAGATCGACTAGGGTACTCTCCTGGCGTACAGTGGCGCCGCGAGGATGGAGTGAAAACCCGCAGGGCTACGGTGAGTAACGGTTATCGCTAATAGTGCGACCGTTGAGAGGATATCTTGTATACTGTTGCTCACCCCTACCTCTTATGGTGAACCCCGACAATAAGTTAATTTGTTTAAATTTGAGTTAAAACTAACGATGATATATGACCAAACCTAACCAACCCTGCCTAACCTAATCTAACCTATCTTAACCTAACCTAAACTAACACAAATAAGTCAATAAATTTTGGTCTTAATATAATATAATAATGATAATTCTAAGAAACTAATTGGAAACAATTTATTGAAATTAAAGAAAATCACTCGGCCTATTAGGTAAATCGGGCCCTGCATAGTAGGCTGAGAAGTGCGTTCTGGCTACTAGGTACGACATATATATATATATATATATATATATATATATATATATATATATATATATATATATATATATATATATATATATATATATATATATATATATATATATATATATATATATATACATATATATATATATATATATATATATATATATATATATATATATATATATATATATATATATATATATATATATATATATATATATATATATATATATATATATATATATATATATATATATATATATATATATATATATATATATATATATATATATATATATATATATATATATATATATATATATATATATATATAAGGCACAACTCTCCTAAACACGAGAGTGAAGTAAACAACTTTAGAACACTTTCCCACCAGGAGACTCGAACCCTAGCCAGCACAGAAGCCTTCCAGCAACTGGCATAACAGGTACGCCTTAACCCGCTCCACCACCTGCTCAGACCCTTAAAAGAGATGGTAATTTCGGAGTATTTAAATACACTAAAGATCACCACCTCCCAAGAGCACTAGAGCAAGTGAGGGGTCATTTATACGTTTATTTCATCAAGTCCCTGTTAATATGGGAAGACACAGTGTCTATGCTTAAGGCACAACTCTCCTAAACACGAGAGTGAAGTATACAACTTTAGAACACTTTCCCACCAGGAGACTCGAACCCTAGCCAGCACAGAAGCCTTCTAGCAACTGGCATAACAGGTACGCCTTAACCCGCTCCACCACCTGCTCAGGCCCTTAAAAGAGATGGTAATTTCGGAGTATTTAAATACACCAAAGATCACCACCTCCCAAAAGCACTAGAGCAAGTGAGGGGTCATTTATACGTTTATTTCATCAAGTCCCTGTTAATATGGGAAGACACAGTGTCTATGCTTAAGGCACAACTCTCCTAAACACGAGAGTGAAGTATACAACTTTAGAACACTTTCCCACCAGGAGACTCGAACCCTAGCCAGCACAGAAGCCTTCCAGCAACTGGCATAACAGGTACGCCTTAACCCGCTCCACCACCTGCTCAGACCCTTAAAAGAGATGGTAATTTCGGAGTATTTAAATACACCAAAGATCACCACCTCCCAAGAGCACTTAAGCAAGTGAGGGGTCATACTTCACTCTCGTGTTTAGGAGAGTTGTGCCTTAAGCATAGACACTGTGTCTTCCCATATTAACAGGGACTTGATGAAATAAACGTATAAATGACCCCTCACTTGCTCTAGTGCTCTTGGGAGGTGGTGATCTTTGGTGTATTTAAATACTCCGAAATTACCATCTCTTTTAAGGGTCTGAGCAGGTGGTGGAGCGGGTTAAGGCGTACCTGTTATGCCAGTTGCTGGAAGGCTTCTGTGCTGGCTAGGGTTCGAGTCTCCTGGTGGGAAAGTGTTCTAAAGTTGTATATATATATATATATATATATATATATATATATATATATATATATATATATATATTTATATATATATATATATATATATATATATATATATATATATATATATATATATATATATATATATATATATATATATATAAGCCTATACTTGCATAAACCACAAGTGAAGATTAACAATCTTTGGACAACACCCACCAGTGGGACTCGAACCCAGAAAGCACAACTACCTTCCAGTAGCTGCCATAACTAGTACGCTTTAACCCACTAAACCATCAGACCCTACAAAAGAAGTAGAGACTTCGAGATATATATACATCTCAAATATCTCCACTTCCCGAGGGCACCAGACAAGTGTGAGGTTAGTCTGCGTTTTTCGTCAAGCCACTGTCAATGTGAGAGAACTCGTGTCCAGCTATAAGCCTATAATTGCATAAACCACAAGTGAAGATTAACAATCTTTGGACAACACCCACCAGTGGGACTCGAACCCAGAAAGCACAACTACCTTCCAGTAGCTGCCATAACTAGTACGCTTTAACCCACTAAACCATCAGACCCTACAAAAGAAGTAGAGACTTCGAGATATATATACATCTCAAATATCTCCACTTCCCGAGGGCACCAGACAAGTGTGAGGTTAGTCTGCGTTTTTCGTCAAGCCACTGTCAATGTGAGAGAACTCGTGTCCAGCTATAAGCCTATAATTGCATAAACCACAAGTGAAGATTAACAATCTTTGGACAACACCCACCAGTGGGACTCGAACCCAGAAAGCACAACTACCTTCCAGTAGCTGCCATAACTAGTACGCTTTAACCCACTAAACCATCAGACCCTACAAAAGAAGTAGAGACTTCGAGATATATATACATCTCAAATATCTCCACTTCCCGAGGGCACCAGACAAGTGTGAGGTTAGTCTGCGTTTTTCGTCAAGCCACTGTCAATGTGAGAGAACTCGTGTCCAGCTATAAGCCTATAATTGCATAAACCACAAGTGAAGATTAACAATCTTTGGACAACACCCACCAGTGGGACTCGAACCCAGAAAGCACAACTACCTTCCAGTAGCTGCCATAACTAGTACGCTTTAACCCACTAAACCATCAGACCCTACAAAAGAAGTAGAGACTTCGAGATATATATACATCTCAAATATCTCCACTTCCCGAGGGCACCAGACAAGTGTGAGGTTAGTCTGCGTTTTTCATCAAGCCACTGTCAATGTGAGAGAACTCGTGTCCAGCTATAAGCTTATAATTGCATAAACCACAAGTGAAGATTAACAATCTTTGGACAACACCCACCAGTGGGACTCGAACCCAGAAAGCACAACTACCTTCCAGTAGCTGCCATAACTAGTACGCTTTAACCCACTAAACCATCAGACCCTACAAAAGAAGTAGAGACTTCGAGATATATATACATCTCAAATATCTCCACTTCCCGAGGGCACCAGACAAGTGTGAGGTTAGTCTGCGTTTTTCGTCAAGCCACTGTCAATGTGAGAGAACTCGTGTCCAGCTATAAGCCTATAATTGCATAAACCACAAGTGAAGATTAACAATCTTTGGACAACACCCACCAGTGGGACTCTAACCCAGAAAGCACAACTACCTTCCAGTAGCTGCCATAACTAGTACGCTTTAACCCACTACACCATCAGACCCTACAAAAGAAGTAGAGACTTTGAGATATATATACATCTCAAATATCTCCACTTCCCGAGGGCACCAGACAAGTGTGAGGTTAGTCTGCGTTTTTCGTCAAGCCACTATCAATGTGAGAGAACTCGTGTCAAGCTATAAGCCTATACTTGCTTAAACCACAAGTGAAGATTAACAATCTTTGGACAACACCCACCAGTGGGACTCGAACCCAGAAAGCACAACTACCTTCCAGTAGCTGCCATAACTAGTACGCTTTAACCCACTACACCATCTGATGGTGATGGTGTAGTGGGTTAAAGCGTACTAGTTATGGCAGCTACTGGAAGGTAGTTGTGCTTTCTGGGTTCGAGTCCCACTGGTGGGTGTTGTCCAAAGATTGTTAATCTTCACTTGTGGTTTATGCAAGTATAGGCTTATAGCTGGACACGAGTTCTCTCAAATTGACAGTGGCTTGATGAAAAACGCAGACTAACCTCACACTTGTCTGGTGCCCTCGGGAAGTGGAGATATTTGAGATGTATATATATCTCGAAGTCTCTACTTCTTTTGTAGGGTCTGATGGTGTAGTGGGTTAAAGCGTACTAGTTATGGCAGCTACTGGAAGGTAGTTGTGCTTTCTGGGTTCGAGTCCCACTGGTGGGTGTTGTCCAAAGATTGTTAATCTTCACTTGTGGTTTATGCAAGTATAGGCTTATAGCTGGACACGAGTTCTCTCACATTGACAGTGGCTTGACGAAAAATGCAGACTAACCTCACACTTGTCTGGTGCCCTCGGGAAGTGGAGATATTTGAGATGTATATATATCTCGAAGTCTCTACTTCTTTTGTAGGGTCTGATGGTGTAGTGGGTTAAAGCGTACTAGTTATGGCAGCTACTGGAAGGTAGTTGTGCTTTCTGGGTTCGAGTCCCACTGGTGGGTGTTGTCCAAAGATTGTTATTCTTCATTTGTGGTTTATGCAAGTATAGGCTTATAGCTGGACACGAGTTCTCTCACATTGACAGTGGCTTGACGAAAAACGCAGACTAATCTCACACTTGTCTGGTGCCCTCGGGAAGTGGAGATATTTGAGATGTATATATATCTCGAAGTCTCTACTTCTTTTGTAGGGTCCGATGGTGTAGTGGGTTAAAGCGTACTAGTTATGGCAGCTACTGGAAGGTAGTTGTGCTTTCTGGGTTCGAGTCCCACTGGTGGGTGTTGTCCAAAGATTGTTAATCTTCACTTGTGGTTTATGCAAGTATAGGCTTATAGCTGGACACGAGTTCTCTCACATTGACAGTGGCTTGACGAAAAACGCAGACTAACCTCACACTTGTCTGGTGCCCTCGAGAAGTGGAGATATTTGAGATGTATATATATCTTGAAGTCTCTACTTATTTTGTAGGGTCTGATGGTGTAGTGGGTTAAAGCGTACTAGTTATGGCAGCTACTGGAAGGTAGTTGTGCATTCTGGGTTCGAGTCCCACTGGTGGGTGTTGTCCAAAGATTGTTAATCTTCACTTGTGGTTTATGCAAGTATAGGCTTATAGCTGGACACGAGTTCTCTCACATTGACAGTGGCTTGACGAAAAATGCAGACTAACCTCACACTTGTCTGGTGCCCTCGGGAAGTGGAGATATTTGAGATGTATATATATCTCGAAGTCTCTACTTCTTTTGTAGGGTCTGATGGTGTAGTGGTTTAAAGTGTACTAGTTATGGCAGCTACTGGAAGGTAGTTGTGCTTTCTGGGTTCGAGTCCCACTGGTGGGTGTTGTCCAAAGATTGTTAATCTTCACTTGTAGTTTATGCAAGTATAGGCTTATAGCTGGACACGAGTTCTCTCACATTGACAGTGGCTTGACGAAAAACGCAGACTAACCTCACACTTGTCTGGTGCCCTTGGGAAGTGGAGATATTTGAGATGTATATATATCTCGAAGTCTCTACTTCTTTTGTAGGGTCTGATGGTGTAGTGGGTTAAAGAGTACTAGTTATGGCAGCTACTGGAAGGTAGTTGTGCTTTCTGGGTTCGAGTCCCACTGGTGGGTGTTGTCCAAAGATTGTTATTCTTCATTTGTGGTTTATGCAAGTATAGGCTTATAGCTGGACACGAGTTCTCTCACATTGACAGTCGCTTGACGAAAAACGCAGACTAATCTCACACTTGTCTGGTGCCCTCGGGAAGTGGAGATATTTGAGATGTATATATATCTCGAAGTCTCTACTTCTTTTGTAGGGTCCGATGGTGTAGTGGGTTAAAGCGTACTAGTTATGGCAGCTACTGGAAGGTAGTTGTGCTTTCTGGGTTCGAGTCCCACTGGTGGGTGTTGTCCAAAGATTGTTAATCTTCACTTGTGGTTTATGCAAGTATAGGCTTATAGCTGGACACGAGTTCTCTCACATTGACAGTGGCTTGACGAAAAACGCAGACTAACCTCACACTTGTCTGGTGCCCTCGTGAAGTGGAGATATTTGAGATGTATATATATCTCGAAGTCTCTACTTCTTTTGTAGGGTCTGATGGTGTAGTGGGTTAAAGCGTACTAGTTATGGCAGCTACTGGAAGGTAGTTGTGCTTTCTGGGTTCGAGTCCCACTGGTGGGTGTTGTCCAAAGATTGTTAATCTTCACTTGTGGTTTATGCAAGTATAGGCTTATAGCTGGACACGAGTTCTCTCACATTGACAGTGGCTTGACGAAAAATGCAGACTAACCTCACACTTGTCTGGTGCCCTCGGGAAGTGGAGATATTTGAGATGTATATATATCTCGAAGTCTCTACTTCTTTTGTAGGGTCTGATGGTGTAGTGGGTTAAAGCGTACTAGTTATGGCAGCTACTGGAAGGTAGTTGTGCTTTCTGGGTTCGAGTCCCACTGGTGGGTGTTGTCCAAAGATTGTTAATCTTCACTTGTGGTTTATGCAAGTATAGACTTATAGCTGGACATGAGTTCTCTCACATTGACAGTGGCTTGACGAAAAACGCAGACTAACCTCACACTTGTCTGGTGCCCTCGGGAAGTGGAGATATTTGAGATGTATATATATCTCGAAGTCTCTACTTCTTTTGTAGGGTCTGATGGTGTAGTGGGTTAAAGCGTACTAGTTATGGCAGCTACTGGAAGGTAGTTGTGCTTTCTGGGTTCGAGTCCCACTGGTGGGTGTTGTCCAAAGATTGTTAATCTTCACTTGTGGTTTATGCAAGTATAGGCTTATAGCTGGACACGAGTTCTCTCACATTGACAGTGGCTTGACGAAAAACGCAGACTAACCTCACACTTGTCTGGTGCCCTCGGGAAGTGGAGATATTTGAGATGTATATATATCTCGAAGTCTCTACTTCTTTTGTAGGGTCTGATGGTGTAGTGGGTTAAAGCGTACTAGTTATGGCAGCTACTGGAAGGTAGTTGTGCTTTCTGGGTTCGAGTCCCACTGGTGGGTGTTGTCCAAAGATTGTTAATCTTCACTTGTGGTTTATGCAAGTATAGGCTTATAGCTGGACACGAGTTCTCTCACATTGACAGTGGCTTGACGAAAAATGCAGACTAACCTCACACTTGTCTGGTGCCCTCGGGAAGTGGAGATATTTGAGATGTATATATATCTCGAAGTCTCTACTTCTTTTGTAGGGTCTGATGGTGTAGTGGGTTAAAGCGTACTAGTTATGGCAGCTACTGGAAGGTAGTTGTGCTTTCTGGGTTCGAGTCCCACTGGTGGGTGTTGTCCAAAGATTGTTAATCTTCACTTGTGGTTTATGCAAGTATAGGCTTATAGCTGGACACGAGTTCTCTCACATTGACAGTGGCTTGACGAAAAACGCAGACTAACCTCACACTTGTCTGGTGCCCTCGGGAAGTGGAGATATTTGAGATGTATATATATCTCGAAGTCTCTACTTCTTTTGTAGGGTCCGATGGTGTAGTGGGTTAAAGCGTACTAGTTATGGCAGGTACTGGAAGGAAGTTGTGCTTTCTGGGTTCGAGTCTCACTGGTGGGTGTTGTCCAAAGATTGTTAATCTTCACTTGTGGTTTATGCAAGTATAGACTTATAGCTGGACACGAGTTCTCTCACATTGACAGTGGCTTGACGAAAAACGCAGACTAACCTCACACTTGTCTGGTGCCCTCGGGAAGAGGAGATATTTGAGATGTATATATATCTCGAAGTCTCTACTTCTTTTGTAGGGTCTGATGGTGTAGTGGGTTAAAGCGTACTAGTTATGGCAGCTACTGGAAGGTAGTTGTGCTTTCTGGGTTCGAGTCCCACTGGTGGGTGTTGTCCAAAGATTGTTAATCTTCACTTGTGGTTTATGCAAGTATAGGCTTATAGCTGGACACGAGTTCTCTCACATTGACAGTGGCTTGACGAAAAACGCAGACTAACCTCACACTTGTCTGGTGCCCTCGGGAAGTGGAGATATTTGAGATGTATATATATCTCGAAGTCTCTACTTCTTTTGTAGGGTCTGATGGTGTAGTGGGTTAAAGCGTACTAGTTATGGCAGCTACTGGAAGGTAGTTGTGCTTTCTGGGTTCGAGTCCCACTGGTGGGTGTTGTGCAAAGATTGTTAATCTTCACTTGTGGTTTATGCAAGTATAGGCTTATAGCTGGACACGAGTTCTCTCACATTGACAGTGGCTTGACGAAAAACGCAGACTAACCTCACACTTGTCTGGTGCCCTCGGGAAGTGGGGATATTTGAGATGTATATATATCTCGAAGTCTCTACTTCTTTTGTAGGGTCTGATGGTGTAGTGGGTTAAAGCGTACTAGTTATGGCAGCTACTGGAAGGTAGTTGTGCTTTCTGGGTTCGAGTCCCACTGGTGGGTGTTGTCCAAAGATTGTTAATCTTCACTTGTAGTTTATGCAAGTATAGGCTTATAGCTGGACACGAGTTCTCTCACATTGACAGTGGCTTTACGAAAAACGCAGACTAACATCACACTTGTCTGGTGCCCTCGGGAAGTGGAGTTATTTGAGATGTATATATATCTCGAAGTCTCTACTTCTTTTGTAGGGTCTGATGGTGTAGTGGGTTAAAGCGTACTAGTTATGGCAGCTACTGGAAGGTAGTTGTGCTTTCTGGGTTCGAGTCCCACTGGTGGGTGTTGTGCAAAGATTGTTAATCTTCACTTGTGGTTTATGCAAGTATAGGCTTATAGCTGGACACGAGTTCTCTCACATTGACAGTGGCTTGACGAAAAACGCAGACTAACCTCACACTTGTCTGGTGCCCTCGGGAAGTGGGGATATTTGAGATGTATATATATCTCGAAGTCTCTACTTCTTTTGTAGGGTCTGATGGTGTAGTGGGTTAAAGCGTACTAGTTATGGCAGCTACTGGAAGGTAGTTGTGCTTTCTGGGTTCGAGTCCCACTGGTGGGTGTTGTCCAAAGATTGTTAATCTTCACTTGTAGTTTATGCAAGTATAGGCTTATAGCTGGACACGAGTTCTCTCACATTGACAGTGGCTTTACGAAAAACGCAGACTAACATCACACTTGTCTGGTGCCCTCGGGAAGTGGAGTTATTTGAGATGTATATATATCTCGAAGTCTCTACTTCTTTTGTAGGGTCCGATGGTGTAGTGGGTTAAAGCGTACTAGTTATGGCAGCTACTGGAAGGAAGTTGTGCTTTCTGGGTTCGAGTCCCACTGGTGGGTGTTGTCCAAAGATTGTTAATCTTCACTTGTGGTTCATGCAAGTATAGGCTTATAGCTGGACACGAGTTCTCTCACATTGACAGTGGCTTGACGAAAAACGCAGACTAACCTCACACTTGTCTGGTGCCCTCGGGAAGTGGAGATATTTGAGATGTATATATATCTCAAAGTCTCTACTTCTTTTGTAGGGTCTGATGGTGTAGTGGGTTAAAGCGTACTAGTTATGGCAGCTACTGGAAGGTAGTTGTGCTTTCTGGGTTCGAGTCCCACTGGTGGGTGTTGTCCAAAGATTGTTAATCTTCACTTGTGGTTTATGCAAGTATAGGCTTATAGCTGGACACGAGTTCTCTCACATTGACAGTGGCTTGACGAAAAATGCAGACTAACCTCACACTTGTCTGGTGCCCTCGGGAAGTGGAGATATTTGAGATGTATATATATCTCGAAGTCTCTACTTCTTTTGTAGGGTCTGATGGTGTAGTGGGTTAAAGCGTACTAGTTATGGCAGCTACTGGAAGGTAGTTGTGCTTTCTGGGTTCGAGTCCCACTGGTGGGTGTTGTCCAAAGATTGTTAATCTTCACTTGTGGTTTATGCAAGTATAGGCTTATAGCTGGACACGAGTTCTCTCACATTGACAGTGGCTTGACGAAAAACGCAGACTAACCTCACACTTGTCTGGTGCCCTCGGGAAGTGGAGATATTTGAGATGTATATATATCTCGAAGTCTCTACTTCTTTTGTAGGGTCTGATGGTGTAGTGGGTTAAAGCGTACTAGTTATGGCAGCTACTGGAAGGTAGTTGTGCTTTCTGGGTTCGAGTCTCACTGGTGGGTGTTGTCCAAAGATTGTTAATCTTCACTTGTGGTTTATGCAAGTATAGGCTTATAGCTGGACACGAGTTCTCTCACATTGACAGTGGCTTGACGAAAAACGCAGACTAACCTCACACTTGTCTGGTGCCCTCGGGAAGTGGAGATATTTGAGATGTATATATATCTCGAAGTCTCTACTTCTTTTGTAGGGTCTGATGGTGTAGTGGGTTAAAGCGTACTAGTTATGGCAGCTACTCGAAGGTAGTTGTGCTTTCTGGGTTCGAGTCCCACTGGTGGGTGTTGTCTAAAGATTGTTAATCTTCACTTGTGGTTTATGCAAGTATAGGCTTATAGCTGGACACGAGTTCTCTCACATTGACAGTGGCTTGACGAAAAACGCAGACTAACCTCACACTTGTCTGGTGCCCTCGGGAAGTGGAGATATTTGAGATGTATATATATCTCGAAGTCTCTACTTCTTTTGTAGGGTCTGATGGTGTAGTGGGTTAAAGCGTACTAGTTATGGCAGCTACTGGAAGGTAGTTGTGCTTTCTGGGTTCGAGTCCCACTGGTGGGTGTTGTCCAAAGATTGTTAATCTTCACTTGTGGTTTATGCAAGTATAGGCTTATAGCTGGACACGAGTTCTCTCACATTGACAGTGGCTTGACGAAAAACGCAGACTAACCTCACACTTGTCTGGTGCCCTCGGGAAGTGGAGATATTTGAGATGTATATATATCTCGAAGTCTCTACTTCTTTTGTAGGGTTTGATGGTGTAGTGGGTTAAAGCGTACTAGTTATGGCAGCTACTGGAAGGTAGTTGTGCTTTCTGGGTTCGAGTCCCACTGGTGGGTGTTGTACAAAGATTGTTAATCTTCACTTGTGGTTTACGCAAGTATAGGCTTATAGCTGGACACGAGTTCTCTCACATTGACAGTGGCTTGACGAAAAACGCAGACTAACCTCACACTTGTCTGGTGCCCTCGGGAAGTGGAGATATTTGAGATGTATATATATCTCGAAGTCTCTACTTCTTTTGTAGGGTCTGATGGTGTAGTGGGTTAAAGCGTACTAGTTATGGCAGCTACTGGAAGGTAGTTGTGCTTTCTGGGTTCGAGTCCCACTGGTGGGTGTTGTCTAAAGATTGTTAATCTTCACTTGTAGTTTATGCAAGTATAGGCTTATAGCTGGACACGAGTTCTCTCACATTGACAGTGGCTTGACGAAAAACGCAGACTAACCTCACACTTGTCTGGTGCCCTCGGGAAGTGGAGTTATTTGAGATGTATATATATCTCGAAGTCTCTACTTCTTTTGTAGGGTCCGATGGTGTAGTGGGTTAAAGCGTACTAGTTATGGCAGCTACTGGAAGGAAGTTGTGCTTTCTGGGTTCGAGTCCCACTGGTGGGTGTTGTCCAAAGATTGTTAATCTTCACTTGTGGTTCATGCAAGTATAGGCTTATAGCTGGACACGAGTTCTCTCACATTGACAGTGGCTTGACGAAAAACGCAGACTAACCTCACACTTGTCTGGTGCCCTCGGGAAGTGGAGATATTTGAGATGTATATATATCTCGAAGTCTCTACTTCTTTTGTAGGGTCTGATGGTGTAGTGGGTTAAAGCGTACTAGTTATGGCAGCTACTGGAAGGTAGTTGTGCTTTCTGGGTTCGAGTCTCACTGGTGGGTGTTGTCCAAAGATTGTTAATCTTCACTTGTGGTTTATGCAAGTATAGGCTTATAGCTGGACACGAGTTCTCTCACATTGACAGTGGCTTGACGAAAAACGCAGACTAACCTCACACTTGTCTGGTGCCCTCGGGAAGTGGAGATATTTGAGATGTATATATATCTCGAAGTCTCTACTTCTTTTGTAGGGTCTGATGGTGTAGTGGGTTAAAGCGTACTAGTTATGGCAGCTACTGGAAGGTAGTTGTGCTTTCTGGGTTCGAGTCCCACTGGTGGGTGTTGTCCAAAGATTGTTAATCTTCACTTGTGGTTTATGCAAGTATAGGCTTATAGCTGGACACGAGTTCTCTCACATTGACAGTGGCTTGACGAAAAACGCAGACTAACCTCACACTTGTCTGGTGCCCTCTGGAAGTGGAGATATTTGAGATGTATATATATCTCGAAGTCTCTACTTCTTTTGTAGGGTCTGATGGTGTAGTGGGTTAAAGCGTACTAGTTATGGCAGCTACTGGAAGGTAGTTGTGCTTTCTGGGTTCGAGTCTCACTGGTGGGTGTTGTCCAAAGATTGTTAATCTTCACTTGTGGTTTATGCAAGTATAGGCTTATAGCTGGACACGAGTTCTCTCACATTGACAGTGGCTTGACGAAAAACGCAGACTAACCTCACACTTGTCTGGTGCCCTCGGGAAGTGGAGATATTTGAGATGTATATATATCTCGAAGTCTCTACTTCTTTTGTAGGGTCTGATGGTGTAGTGGGTTAAAGCGTACTAGTTATGGCAGCTACTGGAAGGTAGTTGTGCTTTCTGGGTTCGAGTCCCACTGGTGGGTGTTGTCTAAAGATTGTTAATCTTCACTTGTGGTTTATGCAAGTATAGGCTTATAGCTGGACACGAGTTCTCTCACATTGACAGTGGCTTGACGAAAAACGCAGACTAACCTCACACTTGTCTGGTGCCCTCGGGAAGTGGAGATATTTGAGATGTATATATATCTCGAAGTCTCTACTTCTTTTGTAGGGTCTGATGGTGTAGTGGGTTAAAGCGTACTAGTTATGGCAGCTACTGGAAGGTAGTTGTGCTTTCTGGGTTCGAGTCCCACTGGTGGGTGTTGTCCAAAGATTGTTAATCTTCACTTGTGGTTTATGCAAGTATAGGCTTATAGCTGGACACGAGTTCTCTCACATTGACAGTGGCTTGACGAAAAACGCAGACTAACCTCACACTTGTCTGGTGCCCTCGGGAAGTGGAGATATTTGAGATGTATATATATCTCGAAGTCTCTACTTCTTTTGTAGGGTCTGATGGTGTAGTGGGTTAAAGCGTACTAGTTATGGCAGCTACTGGAAGGTAGTTGTGCTTTCTGGGTTCGAGTCCCACTGGTGGGTGTTGTCCAAAGATTGTTAATCTTCACTTGTAGTTTATGCAAGTATAGGCTTATAGCTGGACACGAGTTCTCTCACATTGACAGTGGCTTGACGAAAAACGCAGACTAACATCACACTTGTCTGGTGCCCTCGGGAAGTGGAGTTATTTGAGATGTATATATATCTCGAAGTCTCTACTTCTTTTGTAGGGTCTGATGGTGTAGTGGGTTAAAGCGTACTAGTTATGGCAGCTACTGGAAGGTAGTTGTGCTTTCTGGGTTCGAGTCCCACTGGTGGGTGTTGTCCAAAGATTGTTAATCTTCACTTGTAGTTTATGCAAGTATAGGCTTATAGCTGGACACGAGTTCTCTCACATTGACAGTGGCTTGACGAAAAACGCAGACTAACCTCACACTTGTCTGGTGCCCTCGGGAAGTGGAGTTATTTGAGATGTATATATATCTCGAAGTCTCTACTTCTTTTGTAGGGTCCGATGGTGTAGTGGGTTAAAGCGTACTAGTTATGGCAGCTACTGGAAGGAAGTTGTGCTTTCTGGGTTCGAGTCCCACTGGTGGGTGTTGTCCAAAGATTGTTAATCTTCACTTGTGGTTCATGCAAGTATAGGCTTATAGCTGGACACGAGTTCTCTCACATTGACATTGGCTTGACGAAAAACGCAGACTAACCTCACACTTGTCTTGTGCCCTCGGGAAGTGGAGATATTTGAGATGTATATATATCTCGAAGTCTCTACTTCTTTTGTAGGGTCTGATGGTGTAGTGGGTTAAAGCGTACTAGTTATGGCAGCTACTGGAAGGTAGTTGTGCTTTCTGGGTTCGAGTCCCACTGGTGGGTGTTGTCCAAAGATTGTTAATCTTCACTTGTGGTTTATGCAAGTATAGGCTTATAGCTGGACACGAGTTCTCTCACATTGACAGTGGCTTGACGAAAAACGCAGACTAACCTCACACTTGTCTGGTGCCCTCGGGAAGTAGAGATATTTGAGATGTATATATATCTCGAAGTCTCTACTTCTTTTGTAGGGTCTGATGGTGTAGTGGGTTAAAGCGTACTAGTTATGGCAGCTACTGGAAGGTAGTTGTGCTTTCTGGGTTCGAGTCTCACTGGTGGGTGTTGTCCAAAGATTGTTAATCTTCACTTGTGGTTTATGCAAGTATAGGCTTATAGCTGGACACGAGTTCTCTCACATTGACAGTGGCTTGACGAAAAACGCAGACTAACCTCACACTTGTCTGGTGCCCTCGGGAAGTGGAGATATTTGAGATGTATATATATCTCGAAGTCTCTACTTCTTTTGTAGGGTCTGATGGTGTAGTGGGTTAAAGCGTACTAGTTATGGCAGCTACTGGAAGGTAGTTGTGCTTTCTGGGTTCGAGTCCCACTGGTGGGTGTTGTCCAAAGATTGTTAATCTTCACTTGTGGTTTATGCAAGTATAGGCTTATAGCTGGACACGAGTTCTCTCACATTGACAGTGGCTTGACGAAAAACGCAGACTAACCTCACACTTGTCTGGTGCCCTCGGGAAGTGGAGATATTTGAGATGTATATATATCTCGAAGTCTCTACTTCTTTTGTAGGGTCTGATGGTGTAGTGGGTTAAAGCGTACTAGTTATGGCAGCTACTGGAAGGTAGTTGTGCTTTCTGGGTTCGAGTCCCACTGGTGGGTGTTGTCCAAAGATTGTTAATCTTCACTTGTGGTTTATGCAAGTATAGGCTTATAGCTAGACACGAGTTCTCTCACATTGACAGTGGCTTGACGAAAAACGCAGACTAACCTCACACTTGTCTGGTGCCCTCGGGAAGTGGAGATATTTGAGATGTATATATATCTCGAAGTCTCTACTTCTTTTGTAGGGTCTGATGGTGTAGTGGGTTAAAGCGTACTAGTTATGGCAGCTACTGGAAGGTAGTTGTGCTTTCTGGGTTCGAGTCCCACTGGTGGGTGTTGTCCAAAGATTGTTAATCTTCACTTGTGGTTTATGCAAGTATAGGCTTATAGCTGGACACGAGTTCTCTCACATTGACAGTGGCTTGACGAAAAATGCAGACTAACCTCACACTTGTCTGGTGCCCTCGGGAAGTGGAGATATTTGAGATGTATATATATCTCGAAGTCTCTACTTCTTTTGTAGGGTCTGATGGTGTAGTGGGTTAAAGCGTACTAGTTATGGCAGCTACTGGAAGGTAGTTGTGCTTTCTGGGTTCGAGTCCCACTGGTGGGTGTTGTCCAAAGATTGTTAATCTTCACTTGTGGTTTATGCAAGTATAGGCTTATAGCTGGACACGAGTTCTCTCACATTGACAGTGGCTTGACGAAAAACGCAGACTAACCTCACACTTGTCTGGTGCCCTCAGGAAGTGGAGATATTTGAGATGTATATATATCTCGAAGTCTCTACTTCTTTTGTAGGGTCTGATGGTGTAGTGGGTTAAAGCGTACTAGTTATGGCAGCTACTGGAAGGTAGTTGTGCTTTCTGGGTTCGAGTCTCACTGGTGGGTGTTGTCCAAAGATTGTTAATCTTCACTTGTGGTTTATGCAAGTATAGGCTTATAGCTGGACACGAGTTCTCTCACATTGACAGTGGCTTGACGAAAAACGCAGACTAACCTCACACTTGTCTGGTGCCCTCGGGAAGTGGAGATATTTGAGATGTATATATATCTCGAAGTCTCTACTTCTTTTGTAGGGTCTGATGGTGTAGTGGGTTAAAGCGTACTAGTTATGGCAGCTACTGGAAGGTAGTTGTGCTTTCTGGGTTCGAGTCCCACTGGTGGGTGTTGTCTAAAGATTGTTAATCTTCACTTGTGGTTTATGCAAGTATAGGCTTATAGCTGGACACGAGTTCTCTCACATTGACAGTGGCTTGACGAAAAACGCAGACTAACCTCACACTTGTCTGGTGCCCTCGGGAAGTGGAGATATTTGAGATGTATATATATCTCGAAGTCTCTACTTCTTTTGTAGGGTCTGATGGTGTAGTGGGTTAAAGCGTACTAGTTATGGCAGCTACTGGAAGGTAGTTGTGCTTTCTGGGTTCGAGTCTCACTGGTGGGTGTTGTCCAAAGATTGTTAATCTTCACTTGTGGTTTATGCAAGTATAGGCTTATAGCTGGACACGAGTTCTCTCACATTGACAGTGGCTTGACGAAAAACGCAGGCTAACCTCACACTTGTCTGGTGCCCTCGGGAAGTGGAGATATTTGAGATGTATATATATCTCGAAGTCTCTACTTCTTTTGTAGGGTCTGATGGTGTAGTGGGTTAAAGCGTACTAGTTATGGCAGCTACTGGAAGGTAGTTGTGCTTTCTGGGTTCGAGTCCCACTGGTGGGTGTTGTCCAAAGATTGTTAATCTTCACTTGTGGTTTATGCAAGTATAGGCTTATAGCTGGACACGAGTTCTCTCACATTGACAGTGGCTTGACGAAAAACGCAGACTAACCTCACACTTGTCTGGTGCCCTCGGGAAGTGGAGATATTTGAGATGTATATATATCTCGAAGTCTCTACTTCTTTTGTAGGGTCTGATGGTGTAGTGGGTTAAAGCGTACTAGTTATGGCAGCTACTGGAAGGTAGTTGTGCTTTCTGGGTTCGAGTCCCACTGGTGGGTGTTGTCCAAAGATTGTTAATCTTCACTTGTGGTTTATGCAAGTATAGGCTTATAGCTGGACATGAGTTCTCTCACATTGACAGTGGCTTGACGAAAAACGCAGACTAACCTCACACTTGTCTGGTGCCCTCGGGAAGTGGAGATATTTGAGATGTATATATATCTCGAAGTCTCTACTTCTTTTGTAGGGTCTGATGGTGTAGTGGGTTAAAGCGTACTAGTTATGGCAGCTACTGGAAGGTAGTTGTGCTTTCTGGGTTCGAGTCCCACTGGTGGGTGTTGTCCAAAGATTGTTAATCTTCACTTGTGGTTTATGCAAGTATAGGCTTATAGCTGGACACGAGTTCTCTCACATTGACAGTGGCTTGACGAAAAATGCAGACTAACCTCACACTTGTCTGGTGCCCTCGGGAAGTGGAGATATTTGAGATGTATATATATCTCGAAGTCTCTACTTCTTTTGTAGGGTCTGATGGTGTAGTGGGTTAAAGCGTACTAGTTATGGCAGCTACTGGAAGGTAGTTGTGCTTTCTGGGTTCGAGTCCCACTGGTGGGTGTTGTCCAAAGATTGTTAATCTTCACTTGTGGTTTATGCAAGTATAGGCTTATAGCTGGACACGAGTTCTCTCACATTGACAGTGGCTTGACGAAAAACGCAGACTAACCTCACACTTGTCTGGTGCCCTCGGGAAGTGGAGATATTTGAGATGTATATATATCTCGAAGTCTCTACTTCTTTTGTAGGGTCTGATGGTGTAGTGGGTTAAAGCGTACTAGTTATGGCAGCTACTGGAAGGTAGTTGTGCTTTCTGGGTTCGAGTCCCACTGGTGGGTGTTGTCCAAAGATTGTTAATCTTCACTTGTAGTTTATGCAAGTATAGGCTTATAGCTGGACACGAGTTCTCTCACATTGACAGTGGCTTGACGAAAAACGCAGACTAACCTCACACTTGTCTGGTGCCCTCGGGAAGTGGAGATATTTGAGATGTATATATATCTCGAAGTCTCTACTTCTTTTGTAGGGTCTGATGGTGTAGTGGGTTAAAGCGTACTAGTTATGGCAGCTACTGGAAGGTAGTTGTGCTTTCTGGGTTCGAGTCCCACTGGTGGGTGTTGTCCAAAGATTGTTAATCTTCACTTGTGGTTCATGCAAGTATAGGCTTATAGCTGGACACGAGTTCTCTCACATTGACAGTGGCTTGACGAAAAACGCAGACTAACCTCACACTTGTCTTGTGCCCTCGGGAAGTGGAGATATTTGAGATGTATATATATCTCGAAGTCTCTACTTCTTTTGTAGGGTCTGATGGTGTAGTGGGTTAAAGCGTACTAGTTATGGCAGCTACTGGAAGGTAGTTGTGCTTTCTGGGTTCGAGTCTCACTGGTGGGTGTTGTCCAAAGAATGTTAATCTTCACTTGTGGTTTATGCAAGTATAGGCTTATAGCTGGACACGAGTTCTCTCACATTGACAGTGGCTTGACGAAAAACGCAGACTAACCTCACACTTGTCTGGTGCCCTCGGGAAGTGGAGATATTTGAGATGTATATATATCTCGAAGTCTCTACTTCTTTTGTAGGGTCTGATGGTGTAGTGGGTTAAAGCGTACTAGTTATGGCAGCTACTGGAAGGTAGTTGTGCTTTCTGGGTTCGAGTCCCACTGGTGGGTGTTGTCCAAAGATTGTTAATCTTCACTTGTGGTTTATGCAAGTATAGGCTTATAGCTGGACACGAGTTCTCTCACATTGACAGTGGCTTGACGAAAAATGCAGACTAACCTCACACTTGTCTGGTGCCCTCGGGAAGTGGAGATATTTGAGATGTATATATATCTCGAAGTCTCTACTTCTTTTGTAGGGTCTGATGGTGTAGTGGGTTAAAGCGTACTAGTTATGGCAGCTACTGGAAGGTAGTTGTGCTTTCTGGGTTCGAGTCCCACTGGTGGGTGTTGTCCAAAGATTGTTAATCTTCACTTGTGGTTTATGCAAGTATAGGCTTATAGCTGGACACGAGTTCTCTCACATTGACAGTGGCTTGACGAAAAACGCAGACTAACCTCACACTTGTCTGGTGCCCTCGGGAAGTGGAGATATTTGAGATGTATATATATCTCGAAGTCTCTACTTCTTTTGTAGGGTCTGATGGTGTAGTGGGTTAAAGCGTACTAGTTATGGCAGCTACTGGAAGGTAGTTGTGCTTTCTGGGTTCGAGTCCCACTGGTGGGTGTTGTCCAAAGATTGTTAATCTTCACTTGTGGTTTATGCAAGTATAGGCTTATAGCTGGACACGAGTTCTCTCACATTGACAGTGGCTTGACGAAAAACACAGACTAACCTCACACTTGTCTGGTGCCCTCAGGAAGTGGAGATATTTGAGATGTATATATATCTCGAAGTCTCTACTTCTTTTGTAGGGTCTGATGGTGTAGTGGGTTAAAGCGTACTAGTTATGGCAGCTACTGGAAGGTAGTTGTGCTTTCTGGGTTCGAGTCTCACTGGTGGGTGTTGTCCAAAGATTGTTAATCTTCACTTGTGGTTTATGCAAGTATAGGCTTATAGCTGGACACGAGTTCTCTCACATTGACAGTGGCTTGACGAAAAACGCAGACTAACCTCACACTTGTCTGGTGCCCTCGGGAAGTGGAGATATTTGAGATGTATATATATCTCGAAGTCTCTACTTCTTTTGTAGGGTCTGATGGTGTAGTGGGTTAAAGCGTACTAGTTATGGCAGCTACTGGAAGGTAGTTGTGCTTTCTGGGTTCGAGTCCCACTGGTGGGTGTTGTCTAAAGATTGTTAATCTTCACTTGTGGTTTATGCAAGTATAGGCTTATAGCTGGACACGAGTTCTCTCACATTGACAGTGGCTTGACGAAAAACGCAGACTAACCTCACACTTGTCTGGTGCCTTCGGGAAGTGGAGATATTTGAGATGTATATATATCTCGAAGTCTCTACTTCTTTTGTAGGGTCTGATGGTGTAGTGGGTTAAAGCGTACTAGTTATGGCAGCTACTGGAAGGTAGTTGTGCTTTCTGGGTTCGAGTCCCACTGGTGGGTGTTGTCCAAAGATTGTTAATCTTCACTTGTGGTTTATGCAAGTATAGGCTTATAGCTGGACACGAGTTCTCTCACATTGACAGTGGCTTGACGAAAAACGCAGACTAATCTCACACTTGTCTGGTGCCCTCGGGAAGTGGAGATATTTGAGATGTATATATATCTCGAAGTCTCTACTTCTTTTGTAGGGTTTGATGGTGTAGTGGGTTAAAGCGTACTAGTTATGGCAGCTACTGGAAGGTAGTTGTGCTTTCTGGGTTCGAGTCCCACTGGTGGGTGTTGTACAAAGATTGTTAATCTTCACTTGTGGTTTACGCAAGTATAGGCTTATAGCTGGACACGAGTTCTCTCACATTGACAGTGGCTTGACGAAAAACGCAGACTAACCTCACACTTGTCTGGTGCCCTCGGGAAGTGGAGATATTTGAGATGTATATATATCTCGAAGTCTCTACTTCTTTTGTAGGGTCTGATGGTGTAGTGGGTTAAAGCGTACTAGTTATGGCAGCTACTGGAAGGTAGTTGTGCTTTCTGGGTTCGAGTCCCACTGGTGGGTGTTGTCCAAAGATTGTTAATCTTCACTTGTGGTTTACGCAAGTATAGGCTTATAGCCGGACACGAGTTCTCTCACATTGACAGTGGCTTGACGAAAAACGCAGACTAACCTCACACTTGTCTGGTGCCCTCGGGAAGTGGAGATATTTGAGATGTATATATATCTCGAAGTCTCTACTTCTTTTGTAGGGTCTGATGGTGTAGTGGGTTAAAGCATACTAGTTATGGCAGCTACTGGAAGGTAGTTGTGCTTTCTGGGTTCGAGTCCCACTGGTGGGTGTTGTCCAAAGATTGTTAATCTTCACTTGTAGTTTATGCAAGTATAGGCTTATAGCTGGACACGAGTTCTCTCACATTGACAGTGGCTTGACGAAAAACGCAGACTAACATCACACTTGTCTGGTGCCCTCGGGAAGTGGAGTTATTTGAGATGTATATATATCTCGAAGTCTCTACTTCTTTTGTAGGGTCTGATGGTGTAGTGGGTTAAAGCGTACTAGTTATGGCAGCTACTGGAAGGTAGTTGTGCTTTCTGGGTTCGAGTCCCACTGGTGGGTGTTGTCCAAAGATTGTTAATCTTCACTTGTGGTTTATGCAAGTATAGGCTTATAGCTGGACACGAGTTCTCTCACATTGACAGTGGCTTGACGAAAAACGCAGACTAACCTCACACTTGTCTGGTGCCCTCGGGAAGTGGAGTTATTTGAGATGTATATATATCTCGAAGTCTCTACTTCTTTTGTAGGGTCCGATGGTGTAGTGGGTTAAAGCGTACTAGTTATGGCAGCTACTGGAAGGAAGTTGTGCTTTCTGGGTTCGAGTCCCACTGGTGGGTGTTGTCCAAAGATTGTTAATCTTCACTTGTGGTTTACGCAAGTATAGGCTTATAGCCGGACACGAGTTCTCTCACATTGACAGTGGCTTGACGAAAAACGCAGACTAACCTCACACTTGTCTGGTGCCCTCGGGAAGTGGAGATATTTGAGATGTATATATATCTCGAAGTCTCTACTTCTTTTGTAGGGTCTGATGGTGTAGTGGGTTAAAGCGTACTAGTTATGGCAGCTACTGGAAGGTAGTTGTGCTTTCTGGGTTCGAGTCCCACTGGTGGGTGTTGTCCAAAGATTGTTAATCTTCACTTGTAGTTTATGCAAGTATAGGCTTATAGCTGGACACGAGTTCTCTCACATTGACAGTGGCTTGACGAAAAACGCAGACTAACATCACACTTGTCTGGTGCCCTCGGGAAGTGGAGTTATTTGAGATGTATATATATCTCGAAGTCTCTACTTCTTTTGTAGGGTCTGATGGTGTAGTGGGTTAAAGCGTACTAGTTATGGCAGCTACTGGAAGGTAGTTGTGCTTTCTGGGTTCGAGTCCCACTGGTGGGTGTTGTCCAAAGATTGTTAATCTTCACTTGTGGTTTATGCAAGTATAGGCTTATAGCTGGACACGAGTTCTCTCACATTGACAGTGGCTTGACGAAAAACGCAGACTAACCTCACACTTGTCTGGTGCCCTCGGGAAGTGGAGTTATTTGAGATGTATATATATCTCGAAGTCTCTACTTCTTTTGTAGGGTCCTGATGGTGTAGTGGGTTAAAGCGTACTAGTTATGGCAGCTACTGGAAGGTAGTTGTGCTTTCTGGGTTCGAGTCCCACTGGTGGGTGTTGTCCAAAGATTGTTAATCTTCACTTGTGGTTCATGCAAGTATAGGCTTATAGCTGGACACGAGTTCTCTCACATTGACAGTGGCTTGACGAAAAACGCAGACTAACCTCACACTTGTCTTGTGCCCTCGGGAAGTGGAGATATTTGAGATGTATATATATCTCGAAGTCTCTACTTCTTTTGTAGGGTCTGATGGTGTAGTGGGTTAAAGCGTACTAGTTATGGCAGCTACTGGAAGGTAGTTGTGCTTTCTGGGTTCGAGTCTCACTGGTGGGTGTTGTCCAAAGATTGTTAATCTTCACTTGTGGTTTATGCAAGTATAGGCTTATAGCTGGACACGAGTTCTCTCACATTGACAGTGGCTTGACGAAAAACGCAGACTAACCTCACACTTGTCTGGTGCCCTCGGGAAGTGGAGATATTTGAGATGTATATATATCTCGAAGTCTCTACTTCTTTTGTAGGGTCTGATGGTGTAGTGGGTTAAAGCGTACTAGTTATGGCAGCTACTGGAAGGTAGTTGTGCTTTCTGGGTTCGAGTCCCACTGGTGGGTGTTGTCCAAAGATTGTTAATCTTCACTTGTGGTTTATGCAAGTATAGGCTTATAGCTGGACACGAGTTCTCTCACATTGACAGTGGCTTGACGAAAAATGCAGACTAACCTCACACTTGTCTGGTGCCCTCGGGAAGTGGAGATATTTGAGATGTATATATATCTCGAAGTCTCTACTTCTTTTGTAGGGTCTGATGGTGTAGTGGGTTAAAGCGTACTAGTTATGGCAGCTACTGGAAGGTAGTTGTGCTTTCTGGGTTCGAGTCCCACTGGTGGGTGTTGTCCAAAGATTGTTAATCTTCACTTGTGGTTTATGCAAGTATAGGCTTATAGCTGGACACGAGTTCTCTCACATTGACAGTGGCTTGACGAAAAACGCAGACTAACCTCACACTTGTCTGGTGCCCTCGGGAAGTGGAGATATTTGAGATGTATATATATCTCGAAGTCTCTACTTCTTTTGTAGGGTCTGATGGTGTAGTGGGTTAAAGCGTACTAGTTATGGCAGCTACTGGAAGGTAGTTGTGCTTTCTGGGTTCGAGTCCCACTGGTGGGTGTTGTCTAAAGATTGTTAATCTTCACTTGTGGTTTATGCAAGTATAGGCTTATAGCTGGACACGAGTTCTCTCACATTGACAGTCGCTTGACGAAAAACGCAGACTAACCTCACACTTGTCTGGTGCCCTCGGGAAGTGGAGATATTTGAGATGTATATATATCTCGAAGTCTCTACTTCTTTTGTAGGGTCTGATGGTGTAGTGGGTTAAAGCGTACTAGTTATGGCAGCTACTGGAAGGTAGTTGTGCTTTCTGGGTTCGAGTCCCACTGGTGGGTGTTGTCCAAAGATTGTTAATCTTCACTTGTAGTTTATGCAAGTATAGGCTTATAGCTGGACACGAGTTCTCTCACATTGACAG